>NC_091219.1:27392909-27692909 GCF_040958095.1 Procambarus clarkii | reverse complement strand
GTCAGGCACTGGGTGCCACACACCTATACCCCTCCCCCATCCCTGTATGAGTTGTATTTGTCTGTGGCATCCCCAGGATGTGGCACACTCCACACACTTTTTTAACACACTCCTACTATGTTGCTATTATTACTTCAAACACTCATCATCAGATTCCTGTGACTAAATCATAAATATGAATAATTTTCTACAAGATTTTTAAAAGGAACTTGAAGTCACTTTGCATAATGTGTAGATTCAGAAACCTTGGCTGTATGTTCTGAATGTCTGCCTCCTTATGTGAGCATAATGCTAGCATCATAACTAGCATTGTGTTCACTGATATCTGAACCTTGTACGTAATTTTTATTAGTCAGGATCATCTATGACACCTATCTCAAAATAATTCCAGTTACTTTATTCATGATTATTAAGTGGTGCTGTGGGCCCCGACTTGTACAGCTGTGCTCCGAGCTGCAGCTGCATGCACCAGCCTTGGTTGCTGGTGCTGACAGGCACCGCTGGTCTTTCCTGGACACAGTCGAGATTCGAATGCAGCTCGAGTGTGCTTGAGCTGCATTCTGATTGGTTAACAGAAGACATGGGTGTGCTAGGGTTGTGTGCCAGTAGACCTCTTGTGGGGGTTTTGGCCTTGGCAGCTCTACCAAAGCTGTATGCTCCTATTGTTGGAGGCTGTGGCTACATTCTTTACTGTTCTGCTCGTGTGTTGGTAGGCTGTGCTGGCTGTTTCTTTATATTTGTCTTGGGGGGGCCCTTGCCCTTCTTTATGCCTCTCATTTTCGTTGGTTTCTTTGGAGCACCCCATTTTGCCCCTGCTGCAACTGCTGGGTGTGGGCTACATTTACCCTGGGGTACATCTACCAAAGTCTTAACTGGATTAGCACTTAACTCGGGCAGCTACTGAGTGGCCCCAACAGATTAATTTTTTTTTTAAATGTTGGCCTAATAAAAAATGATAAATTTAATTTATAAATATATTCAATACCTTAGAAACATTTGTCTATATTATTGAGCTATTAGGGCTTTATTTTAAAGTATTAATGCAGTTAGTGAAAACTGGATTGTGCTTTTTTTTACCTTTTAAAATTGAATTCAAGCATTTGATTGATAGATATGAAAAGAGGATTTTCTTATTACAAGCCAATAAAAATGAGGGTTAAAAAGTTTTGAGCATAAGATGGGTGTAAGGGGTAAGGAGGTGACCTTCAGCACAAGGGAGGAATGGCCGAGTGACATGGAAGGATCAATGATCTGCAATGCACCAACTTCTGCTATAGTGGCTAAGCTGTGGATGCATTCCTCCCTCCCTGTGGCAGCCCCCTCCCTCCCTGTGGCAGCCCCTTTCCTTCCTTCCCACCCTCCCTGTGGCAGGCCCCTCCCTCCCTGTGGCAGCCCCTTTCCTTCCCACCCTCCCTGTGGCAGCCCCCCCTCCCTCCCTGTGGCAGCCCCTTTCCTTCCCACCCTCCCTGTGGCAGCCCCCCCTCCCTCCCTGTGGCAGCCCCTTTCCTTCCCACCCTCCCTGTGGCAGCCCCTTTCCTTCCCACCCTCCCTGTGGCAGCCCCCCATCCCTCCCTGTGGCAGCCCCCCCCCACCCTCCCTGTGGCAGCCCCCCCACCCTCCCTGTGGCAGCCCCCCATCCCTCCTTGTGGCAGTCCCCACCCTCCCTGTGGCAGCCCCCCATCCCTCCTTGTGGCAGCCCCCTCCCACCCTGTGGCAGCCCCTCTGCCTTCTTCCCCTCTCTCCCCCTGTGGTAGCCCATCTCCTTCCCTTCCTCCCTACCCTCATTGTGGCAGCCCCTCTCCTATCTTCTCTCCCTCCCCTCACTGTGGCAGCCCTTTCCTTCCCCTCTCACTGTGGCAGCCCTTTCCTTACCCCTCACTGTGGCAGCCCTTTCCTTCCCCTCTCACTGTGGCAGCCCTTTCCTTCCCCTCTCACTGTGGCAGCCCTTTCCTTCCCCCCACACTGTGGCAGCCCTTTCCTTCCCCTCTCACTGTGGCAGCCCTTTCCTTCCCCCCTCACTGTGGCAGCCCTTTCCTTCCCCTCTCACTGTGGCAGCCCTTTCCTTCCCCTCTCACTGTGGCAGCCCTTTCCTTCCCCCCCACACTGTGGCAGCCCTTTCCTTCCCCCTCACTGTGGCAGCCCTTTCCTTCCCCCTCACTGTGGCAGCCCTTTCCTTCCCCCTCACTGTGGCAGCCCTTTCCTTCCCCCTCACTGTGGCAGCCCTTTCCTTTCCCCTCACTGTGGCAGCCCTTTCCTTCCCTCCTCACTGTGGCAGCCCCCTCTCCTTTCCCCCTCACTGTGGCAGCCCCTCTCCTTTCCCCCCTCACTGGGGCAGCCCCTCTCCTTTCCCCCCCCCCTCACTGGGGCAGCCCCTCTCCTTCCCCCCCCTCACTGGAGCAGCCCCTCTCGTTTCCCCCTCACTGTGGCAGCCCCTCTCCTTCTCCCCCCCCTCACTGGGGCAGCCCCTCTCCTTCTCCCCCCCCTCACTGGGGCAGCCCCTCTCCTTTCCCCCCCTCACTGGGGCAGCCCCGCTCCTTTCCTCCCCCTCACTGGGGCAGCCCCGCTCCTTTCCCCCCCTCACTGGGGCAGCCCCTCTCCTTCCCCCCCCCCCTCACTGGGGCAGCCCCTCTCCTTTCCCCCCCTCACTGGGGCAGCCCCTCTCCTTTCCCCCCCCTCACTGGGGCAGCCCCTCTCCTTCCCCCCCCCCCTCACTGGGGCAGCCCCTCTCCTTTCCCCCCCCCCTCACTGGGGCAGCCCCTCTCCTTTCCCCCCCCCCCTCACTGGGGCAGCCCCTCTCCTTCCCCCCCCTCACTGGGGCAGCCCCTCTCCTTTCCCCCCCCTCACTGGGGCAGCCCCTCTCCATTCCCCCCCTCACTGGGGCAGCCCCTCTCCTTTCCCCCCCTCACTGGGGCAGCCCCTCTCCTTTCCCCCCCTCACTGGGGCAGCCCCTCTCCTTTACCCCCCTCACTGGGGCAACCGATCTTCTCCCCCCCTCACTGGGGCAGCCGATCTTCTTCCTCCGCCCCCCTCACTGTGGTAGCCCCTCTCCCCTCCATGTCGCTGCACCTTTCCCTCTCCCTGTGGCAATAATTTTCCATCTTCCTGTGGCAGCCCCTCTCCCTTTGGCATCCCCCTCTCTCCTTCCCATGGCAGCCCCTCTTCCCTCCCCATGGCAGCCCCTCTTCCCTCCCCATGGCAGCCCCCCTACCCCTCCCTCTCCCCTCCTTTTTTGTGGCAACCTCCCACGAGTTCTCCACATAATGGTAGCTTCCTCATTCTTCCTCTTTGCAATCCCCCCCTCTCATTCCTCTCTTTGCTAGCCCTCCTCCCTACTCAGAAAATGTTAATTCATTCAGAATACTAAGGTGTTGATATTTCAGGGGACGTGGAGTTGCGGGAGCTGGAGGTGAAGCAGAGTGCCCTCGATGAACTAAATCTTCCTGTGCGACCAGTCTTCGGCCACATTGGTAAATATCATGGCAGTTTATCTGTGAAGCATCGCTTTTAATTGTATGCTACTAGAGTAGCAGAGCAGCAGGAGGGGTGAGGGGCAACATTCAGGGGTGTTTGAGGAGGTAAGCAGCCAGGGTGATGCGAGGGAAATAGTTTTTTTTTTCCAAACTTTTCCAAACGTTTGGAAATGTGAAATATACTATGAGTTACGATATCAGGCAGGCTGTCCACTTGCTGACACACCTTTCTGTGTGTCCGCTAAACTAAGCTTATTCTCTCTTGTCAAAGAGCAGTGTGTATATAAGGGTCTTCATATGTATTTCAGCATACTAGTACAGTACTGTATGTGGATATCTAAAGATGAATACTGTGTATCATTTACATATACACATTCTGATGCTTTCATGCATGTTTTGATGTTTAAGGGTCTTTATTTTATTATTATTGATTGTTTTTATTTATTTCTAAGAGCGGGGGGGAGGAAGGGTTTCTGATCTGTATTTCATCTAGGAATTATGTATTGTGGGCCATGGGTTTCATCAAGTAGATCGAGGCTCTAGGGCCACCAGTTGTGTGAGTGGGGCATCTCATCTTGGAGAAATCATCACTGATGTTTACATGGGTTGTGAAATTATCACAATCTAAGTGATCCTGTAAGGTAACTGTAAATGGCCAGCGATAATCATTGTAAACTAACCTCAAGTCATTAAATAAAGACCATTTGTGAAACTTTAGCCAAATGAATTATTATTGTCCAACTTAGACTAAGATAACTTGATCTTTACTTCATTATTTTATATTGTGTATATATTTCCTTCTATTATTTATAAGAAAGTTAGGACGGACTTTTGAAAGTCTGTACTCCAGGGTGCAGCTTACAAGCTCCTGCCCTTGCATCTTTGATTTGGTTACATATTAGCCACAAATTATTAACTTGTGGGCATTTGATGAAATTATTTGAAACCTGCACCTTACTGTCAGAACTGCATTGTCCTGCCAATAGTCACACTTCTCCACTTTTCACTGATGAAAAAGTGAAAAAATGGGTAAAACAGCCATTTCACTTATGGTAAAAGGAGAAAAGCTTGGAGGGACTGTCCACATGCGGCTCAGGCTTGGGTACAAATATCACTGGGAATATGAAATGATGTTAATGATAATGAAACGAAGTGTAAATTATGTGGTTTCAATATACCTCTTTATACCACAATATACCGATTTCAATTTCACTTTTCCTTCGAGCCGTATATTCCTCGGTAAAATCCTTAGTGAATCTAATTCCTTTGCCATCACTTGTCTAGTATCTTTCTGCTCTCTTTGTGAAATCTTGAAAGATATTTAGGAACTTTTGAATATTGTCACAAACCTGTGGTATTTAGCCTTCAGTTCTTGGCACTTTTTTGCTAATTATATATGACTTCTAGCATATTTGGTCCAGTCGGTTATGATTGTTGGCATGTACAGTGTGTAATAAACAAAGTAGATTTGATTACTTGTATGTACAATGTATAATAAACTAGGATTGGTTGTAAGTACATTGTTAAAAAAAGCTTACATTATTTTGAATTACAGGGTGTTTAACTTTAAAGATACCCTGGTCCCAGCTGTACACTGCACCATGGGTGGCAGTAGTGGAGAGGGTGTTAGTTATTGTGGTGCCCAACACGTCCATCAAATATAATGCTGAACGTGAAGAAAAGCTACTGCAGGAGATTAAGATGGCCACCCTTCAAAAGGCAGAAAGTGCAAAGCTAAAACTTCAAGAGATGGAGAAAGGTGAGCTATGTAAAATGTTTTTCTTCATATGATATCTTACTAATGATTAAGTTGCACAAATTAAAAACCAAATTGATGGTGAATGTGTAGTGAGGGGGGTGGGGGGGGGAGAACAGTACTGTACTGTGAACAAATCCACAAGGGCCGTGACGAGGGTCACAGTACAGTACTGTGCCTGTATCTGAAACATATAGGAGTAGAGATGGGGAAGTATAGTACTGTACTGTACTTGTACAGTATCTGGAATGTGGAAGTGTAGAGGTGGGGAAGTTCAGTACCCACATTTGGAGCATGCAGGTAGAGAGATAGGAGAAGTACAGTACTGTATCTGTATCTGAAACATGCAGGAGTAGAGATGAGGAAGAACAGTAATGTACCCAATGCATGAAGGTGTAGAGATAGGGAAGAGCAGTGTACCTATGTCTTCAGCATGCAGGTGTACTCGCCTAGTGTACTTGTTGGGGTTGAGCTTCGGCTCTTTGGTCCTGCATCGCAACTGTCAAACAACTGGTGTTCAGGTTCCTGAGCCTATTATGTTCTAGCATATCAACATTTGAAACTGTGTATGGAGTCGACCTCCACCACACTACTTCCTAATGCATTTCATTAATTATCTACTGACACTGAAAAAGGTCTCTTTTTTTTTTTCTAAGAAGATAAAAAAAACTTGTTTCTCATTTAAAAAACCGAGAAGCCAGTACAGAACCCTGGAGGACTCCCTTTTCAATGTGGATGATCCAGAATTTTTTGTTTTGTTTACTACAATATTGTTCTTTGCACTTTTGTTTATTAGGAAATTAAAGATCTAGCTTCCTACTATGCCAGTTAATCTTTTTATTTTTATTTATATATACAGTACTCTACAAGAGTTCTTATATTCTTGTACAACCACTAGCACGCATATCGTTTCGGGTAAATCCTTAATACTACTGTATGTTCCCCAGAATATGACCCCGCCAAATTGTTTTACAACCAGGTACCCATTTTATATAGAGCATAAAATATTATACTTACAGTATATAATTATAATTATATACCGGGTATACAGAGGCTACAGTTAAGGATTGACACCCAGTAAATCCTCCCCTGCCAGGATAAGAACCATAGACAAAGTGCTCACGAAATGTCAGACAAGTGTCTTGCCACTACACCACGGGGATTCTTTTCATGCACATTTTGTATGCAATTATACCATGGTTACATTTGTTGAAACCTGTTGTGAAGTCTGTTTACTGAATATTGCATGTTTTCCATGGCCATACCAGTGGTCTAGCAATTGTAAGAGGCAGGAGCGTTCTGCCTTAAGCCCCATGTTGGCCACTGTTATATTGATGTTCTTACGCCATATGTTTTGTGATCGTACTTCTTTGCGTCCATCATAATGATCACTTGCCATACTGTTCATCATAGTGTTCACTTACTTTACTGTATAATTCGTTTACATAATTTGCATAATATACATGCAATGCTGTATATGTTATGATTTTTTTAAATTTTGTCTGTCGAGTTAAATTAATTTTGTATTTACCTTCATACAGGCAGTAAATCCAAATCTCAAGACAGCTTTCAGGAGAAGATGATTGCCCAAGTTATTCGCAACATTCAGGTCTCCATACGAGACATCCACATCAGGTGGGGTTAGAGGGTGTTATTTTATCAGTCTATTGGCCTGATGCCTTCCTCCCATTAGCTGCCCCTCACGAGGTGGCCACAAGAAATGATTTTCAGGAAGCTCTGTCATTGCACAAACCTTAAACTCTTTGACGGTCTTTCACCTGTCCCCCTAACCCTTTCTTTCATATATTGTTCAACTCTTTCCTTCAAAGATAATTATCTGCCTTTATCATATGGTACTGTACTGTACTTTCGTTTCACCCTTGTATACCCTTCTCATTAAAAGATTCTGAAGCGCTCCATGATTCCACATTACATACTCACCCATTTCACTTACATTATTTCATTGTTGTACCCATCCTACATACTTTAGTTAATTTTTTGAAGAAAAGAAAAAAACCCACAGCATGTAACATGCTTTCGAGCATTGTGCAGCTTTCCATACACAAGTTTTATTTACTTAGATTGGTCAATAAAGGGCCTGGTATTACAGTTGGCTTTGTCTCCTCGGTTCTGCAACGGTGGCCTGCTTGGGCATGTTTCAGTACTTCTCATGAAAATTGTTCTCGCTTTCTCTGTTGACTGCATTGTGTGGTCGCTGTTTGTTCTGGCTGGCTTACATGCCAAGCCTCCTTGAGGAAAGAGGCTTGGATTCTGTTTGACCCGGTCACTTGTTTGGCAGAGCGTGAACTACATCCTCCCATTTTCTTTGATGGTGCTCAATTGCCACTAGTGGCATGCCTGCTTACCACCAATTTATTTCGTCTAATAGGTCCCTTTATTTAGTTTGGGTTTGTGTGTGTATGTTTGTATGTATGTAATGTATGTATGTATGTATGTATGTATGTATGTATGTATGTATGTATGTATGTGTGTGTATGTATGTATGTAATAGAGTTCAGTACTCGCTAGCTTAGGTTCACACATTTTTAGAGTTAGATGCTCTTCCAATTTGTATCCCTACATACTTTCTGTATTGATGCATGACATTTATATAGAAGCATGACTTTGTTGCTGTTGTGACTATACAGTCATGGTGTCATTCTCTGTCTGCCCCCTTTTGTACATTGGCAATGAGGATCTCCACACAGTGTAGATCTTAGTGGCCTTGGAAGAACGTGGTGTGGACAGGCAGGGAGTTCTACAGATGATGGTAAGTTGCTTAACGTCATCATTACTGGTTACCATGGCTTTGTTCCACATCTGGTTGAACTTGATGTGGCAGTGTTCTTACTGGAGCTGTGGTTGTGCATGTTTGCAACTCATTTCATGCATCTTGGACTTTCGGAGGTTGCAAGCTATATAAATGATAGAGGGCTCTATAAATGATATATATTGCTATGAATATTCCCGATTAATAGGCTTGGCTATATTCATTACATTTGGAGGGTGTGATGAAGCGAACTAGTGCTTTTGCTGCAATAATTCAATTGTTTCATTATAAAATTAAATGCGGAACTCCTCGGCAGATATTCAAGGACAGTGATTTGATACTGCAAATGGTCACTTTCTTCCCAATAACTAAACTGCATTATGGAGTCTACACTGGCAAAATCAGCTATGTGTTAACTTTTTATTTGTTTACAGTAGATTTCTAGAGTAATAATTATAGTTTGTTGTTTTTAATGATAGAGTAATTCTGCAATTATTTTAAATTAATATTTTTCATTCTGAAGTTTTTCGGATATATTTTAATTTACATACATATTGTTTCAAGAATTAACTCGGTGAATCAAGTTGAGAAAATCCCACACATGTTCATATAATTTGGTGTCCTTCTGGGGTGATCATTCACGCTGTGTGCATGCACATCGTGGAGTGTGGACACAGTCTGGAGAGTGGGTTGGGGGACTGTGTGTGTGTACACATTATGCTGGGAGGCATACTGTGCCCCTTTTTCAATTTTTCTTCCCCTTTCTCAAAACTTCTTTCTGCCTCTCTTCTCACTACCATGTAGTTGTTTTGGGCTTCTTTGTATCGCTGGTATGTCCGAGGGTTTAGCCTCTTCTGATATTTATTCCATTTTTGTGTGTTTTAGTCTCTGGCCCTCTCTCAATTTCTGTTGAAGCAATCCTGTTCCCTAGTTCATCTTTGTTTTGGTATAAATTTGGGGGACTTTTATCATGTGTTTCACATAACTTGACACAATCTCATTTACTTCCTCTACTAACAATGAGTCTTTCCAATCAAACTCCTTGAAGAACTTTCTAAGTTCCCCACATTGTCCTCTCCTGAAGTCATATTTTTCAGCTGCTTCATTTTCCTCATTCTCATCTAGATTATAATGCATTAAATATTTTATTCCCAAAGAAGACATGGTCACTTTTGTCCAAGGTGGGAACATACTTAATGCCAAATACAGTATCTTGTGTGTGCATGTTGAGTGGCAAAAAGGATCTGTGTATCTACACAGGATGTTGGGGGAGTCCAGTAAAATGACACTATAGTTTTCTAGAAAAATTAAATAAAAATTTGGATGTCATAGCCTTTATGGAATAATTTTATACTTTGTGTATGTAGCATGAGAAAGATTACCCATTTGATAATTCTGTTATAGTACGTTATTTGGTTAAAGTTAATAAAATTAGTGGAACTTTTGCAGATATGAAGACTCTGTTAGCTGTCAAGGTGCTCCATTTGCTGCTGGTGTAACGCTACATGACCTCTCGATGAAGAGCACAGATTCAGATTGGAAGCCATGCTTAGACACAGATAAATTAATTTATAAGGTAAATTGCCTTCTTTCTTGAGTCTTCAGCAAATGAATATTTGGATGAAAATTTTTAAGACACTATCATTAAAGCAACAAATAATGATTATCCTATGAAATCAATATTATTTAGCATAAACTGCAACATCAAAAATCTGGTTCTCCATGTATTGAATCCCTTTGAATAATGGAACAAATACAGTACACCCATCACCATCAGATTTCCAATCATCTGGAAATGAGGGGAAAACTTTTGATATGCCACTGTCTACCTGTCCTCATCGAGGGCCACGAGAGAGATGATAACTCTCAGGTAAATTCAGGTCATTTATGATTGGTGGGAAATCATAATGGTGGCTGAGAACTTGGGACCTTGAATGAGTTATAAGACTTTGATGGTTTCTCCTTTTTATCCTTCTCAGAGGGCTACCTACCATGATGAAAATAATGTGTTTTATTTCCTCCATAGCTGAATTGTCTGGATAGTTTGGCCATTTACTGGAACCCTAGTGCTGAGCTGCTGTCAGAGGTAAACCAGTCAAAAGAGATGACAGTCCAGTGCCTTACCAAGCTCATAGCTGCACAAGAAAATCTACCTCAGGGAATGAAATACAGTGAGTCTGTCTTGTATGTATGTAAAGTAGGAGAATTTTGTACATACCATTGTCAGTTGACATGGAAAAAATCTATAAATATACATAATTTTTTTCCCCACATTTGGGATCTAAGGATTCATGGTGATGCAAACTTGCTGACTCCATTTAAGGTTGAGAGCTGTGATGTTAGTTGCACTGCTTCACTTACATTTACACAATAAAGGAAGTCGGCGAGACAAAACAAACCACAGCTGGGTAAAGAAGAGATGTAGCCTCATGAACTGCCAGAAGAACAATGATTGAAAGTTTTCAAAACAAGCGCCAGCTGATTTGCCCCGCTTTCCCTTTCGTTTAGGGGAGAGGGGAGGTAGCTCACGATCAGCCAGTGCTCTATGTTGTGTGTATTGGGTTGCCTCTCTGCTTGGGCTCTGGTCTTCTGCTTCAGCTAAGTGATGGTTTCTTACCATCATTGGTGTCTCTTTACACAGTTGAGTGTAGTGAGCCTTGACAGTGCTTGGAGCTGCATGTGCACAGAGTTTTCTTCGCTATGTTCTCCCTAATGCTGTCCTTGCACTTCAGGCTTTACTTCCCTGGGGTGTTCAGGGATCACTCCTTTAAAGGCCCTTCTCACTTGTGGTAGTCCTTGCCTGAGGTGAGTCAGATTTGTTGGGTTTCCAGTCTTTATTCAGGTAGGTTGCACCATGCACTGGCTTGGGGTGCACTTGGTATTCACGTACTACACATTAATGCACCAAGGTGTTAGCTCAGTTTCTTGACTTGGCATGGGTCCTGGCTCTGCTGGGTGCCTCTCCATTTGCCTTGCCTCTCTTCCTTGAGAACTTTGTTGCTTTTTTGTCTTCTGTGGCTAGTGCATGCCTCCGATTATGGACTTCTATTTTTGTTTGGAGTTTTCGATCTAGGTCTTTGGAGGTGGGTGGGCAGGGCTGGGGCTTTGCCCTCATTTGGTTAGGGTAGGCCATCTGTGGAGCCATTGGCTGATTTGCTAGTGCCTCCCCAGGCTGGTTCTTTGTCTGGGTAGACACAATGCTGATTCTGCTCCAAAGGCGGGCTCTCAAGGTTCGTGCTGGCTCTTATGCAGTTTTCTCTTTGATGGGGCGGTGGGGATGCAACTTGCTTGGCTTGCCGCCTCCCGGTCCCATGATTTGTGGGCCTATTGGGTGATTTCTCGCAGTTGCGGTGGAGTTAGGTCTTTTCCCCTATCGGGGAGATCGTGTGTTTCCTGACTGCTGCTGTTTATCTTTGTCAGGCCATCTTAGAGTGGGGGTTTGGTCGAAACAACTTTGCGTCTTCGGTGGATTTCTGGCATTTTTCCAGTTCTGAAATGGGATTCTTCTGATCTGTTCATCCTCGGTGTGTTGGGGTTGAATTGATTCATTCCTTGCCCTCCTTTCAGTTGACTGCATTATCCCAGATCCATCTCATTCTCGAGGCGGACTCTTGGATGATTTTCCTGGATCTAAGGGGACGCTTGGTGTCGATGGTCTGGGTTGACTCCTTTCAAGTCATTAATGGTCTGGGATTGGTCTGGGACTCGAAGATGTCCTCACTCTGCCAAAGTTGCCCTTTCTTTGGCTATGCGACCATCTTCTGCTAGTATTATGAAGTTAATAGTTGAGACCTCAAGTGTTTATTTGATCACATGAACTTCGCTTGCTTCTTCATCTTGTTGGGTAAGATTTAGCTGAAAGTGTTGGACTGCCTAATGCATGGGTCAGTATTTCACCACCTTCAAGACTTACATGGTGCATACTTCTTGGCACTCTCTTGATTTTAATTGTTTTCAATCAAGGTTTTTTTTTTTTTCCGTCCTCCCTTTCACTGATTAGATTTTTTCACTGAAGCATTGGTTCTCGGTTGGTGGTTTATCACCAGCTCTTGCCATTCTTCAAGTTGTCTAGGGTTTTCTTTCACTTCCATCCAGTCTTGATTCCTCAGGAGCCCACTTCCCGTTTTAGTCTAGTATTTTCCTTTCTATCCATCTCTCATTTTCTTTACCCCTCAGTGGGTGATGCCATTTCAAAGCTGCTGTTTTGTTGGCTCTGTCTCAAGCCCACCTTTTGATCAAGAATGAGCCGCCTGTTCCTCGCAGAGGACTTGTAGTGATGAATTATTTATACTGTATTTTAATTGTAGTTGTAATTTTTATAACACATTTATATGTATTCCTTACCATAAATTTTAATTCTGCCTTAATTTGCCTTTTCAGTTATTGGACCAATTTGCTCAACAGCAAAACTACAAATGGACTCAAAACCAGAGGACGATGACCCAAGCTTTTCTATTCCTGTGATTAATCTTGATTTTGTCATGGATGAGCTGGCAATAGGTAGGTGTTCATGGATAATAATTTTCCCCAACAGTTTGGATAAAGAATGTAGAATGTGCTTTGGGACATTTGTAGATCCAATTCTTTTCTGGAAAGTGTCTCCTTGGTGGCTTCCCGGCCAGGTTAGTTACAAACCTAACATATCCCACCAGGATATACCTTTGTGAGTCACAAGTGTGTATTGAAGACCAGAAGCAAAATCTGGTTCACTCAGTAGAGACAAGGGGGTGTCTGGGGATACAAGATGACCCAGACCAAGAGGAAATAAACACCAGAAAGGTAAAACACTCTTAACACAAGCAACTGTAAGGAGAAACATTGGCAAACCTAACAAATTTGTTTACACTCACTAACCAGTTCCAACTAATAGTTATTTACACTTTGCGCCACCAGATGGCAGCCCTGGCAACCTAGGGCTTCAGCTAGCTAGTTAAGGGCTGTAGGTTAGGGAAGATAGAGAGGTGACATGCAATTATATTGTATTCAACTCGATACTTAATACATGTTTAACTGCTGCATTAATCCATCAATGCTCATCATTCACCATTAATCCTTATACTGCCTAATCACAGCCAACTTGGGTAACCAGCACTGCTGCGTTAAAAAATATTGAATTGTTTAGCATAAAATTCAGAAAAAAACAACATACAGTAATTGGACAGTAAAGTAATACTGTATACAGTACTCTATTGTACATTGGTAGAAAGTGTTTTGTCATATGGAATACTTACACTAGAAATTTGAGTAATGGGTTAATTAATTGTTGTTATTGACAGGACTGAGTCGCCACCAATACTCAAATGCAATGGCGCTTCTTGAGTCATTTGATAGATTGAAGATATCCTCAAAGTTCCGCAAGTACCGGCCAGCTTTCAGTAGAATCAAGGGCAATGCTCGCGCTTGGTAAGTTGAAATTGAGAGGCTTTTTTATCATAGGTCTAAAAATTTGTAGTTGCCAATGTGTGCTATTAGGAATTCTACTACAGTATTGTAGACACAATAATTAATAGATTGAATGCCATCTGTATATACTTGCAGACTATTTGTTTTCCATCTGACCCTTCTCTCCTGCTTGTGTCAAGTGGCAGTGCTTCATTGGCCAACCACTTAAGGTGCCACATGAGAGCATAATGTTCATATTTAGGCCTTGGTTAGGTAAGGTTAGGTGTTTAGGGTTACGGTACTGATCCAACTTTGTATTTTATAATCTTTTTTTATTTATATTTTTTTATTTATAATATTTTTTATTATAATATTTTTTTATTTATAATATTTTATATAATATTTTTTATATTTATAATATATAATTTGTAATATATAATATATCTATAAAAATAATCAATATTTGATAAGATTTGAATAACAAGGCAACCAGTCCTCAAAGTCCATTCCATGCAGCGATCTACCCCAAAGACACATTCATAAATTTTAACATGCTGTTCATTCAAAATAGGAATTTTCTCAAATGTAAATTAATAGTTACATAATACCGTAATGTGCATATTTAGGCATTAGTTAGGTTAGGTTAGGTGTTTAGGTTCTGTAGGTGAGTATTTGTATTTGTAGTATGAAGGTAAAGCATTTACAGCGTTGTGTTTGGACAAAGATTGTCAGTGAAGCACTTGTTCTGGAAGTGTTCGAACGTCATCAGTCGAGTTGTGTGTAAATCGTTTTTTCATTCATAAACAGAGGGTTTGGCGGGTGCATGGAATGGACTTTGGCCTTTGTTTAGAGGACGGGCTGAGTAAGGACCTTCAACCAGCAAGGCCTCAGCATCTGATATTAAAAACTGAGTTTACCAAGCAGTTGTTTAGAAATTTTAAGAATAGGTTTAGGGGTAAGGTGTACTCCTAATAAGAAATTTTATTTATTTATTTTTTCATAGTATTAATGTCCTTTTAATCTAATGTGTACGGTACTAAGATTCTATCCCATAAAGTCCAGAGCAGTTTTCTAATTGGAGGGAGATGTAACTTTGACCTCCACCAAGGGGAGTTAAAAAAATTTGATAAATTTATATATAATTTTATGAAGCGGCTGTTATAACAATATATTTGTTATTAATATATTTGAAATTAAGGATTCTTTTGGTTTTGTAAAAAAAAATTATACGCATTTCAGGTTACAGTACTTGGATCTTCATATAACTTGGATGTGGGTCCACCCCACTTGATTCATATTAATGGGCAATCTTTATAATGAAGTTCAAAATATTTTTTTAAGGAAACCTATACTATCTATTTTCTTTCACATTTGATATAGATAATAAAGCTCATTATGTACACAAATAAATAACAGTGATGTATCAATGAGAAAATCAGTAGGAGCTGTGAGGAGGATTCGAACCAATGCTCTGAGTTCTCCCAAGCAAATGCATTAGACCATTACACCATGACATTGTTAAAAGCATTGCAACCTGGGCTTCAACTTAATCCTCTAGAATTCCTGAGGCTTCCACTGAAGCCTAATTAGGATTCACACAATGCCCCCCCTGCACTCTGGCTTACAGTCTAGGAAGCAAAGAAATCTCATTAACTTGATGAAATCACGTAATGTTAATGTAATTTCTTTCTGCATTTGGAGAAGTGTAGAGGGTAGAATTCCTAGACTGCAAGCCAGAGTGAATTGGGGGCATTGTGTGAAGCCCTGATTAGACTTCAGTGGAAGCCTCAGGAATCCTAGAGGATTCAGTTGAATTCCATATTGCAATGCTTTTGACCATGTTGTGGTGTAGTGGTCTACATCACATTTGCTTGGGAGTACCCAGAGCATAGGTTCAAATCTTCCCGAGATCTCACACTGATTTTCTTAAAGCTTATTATTTTATAAAGGACAGATTTTCAGCCATGTTCATACTAAGCTATATTAGTGTAAGTATAGTTTTGACAGAAATGCTGTACACACAGTGGGTACCATGATAGCCATTTTGTTTATTATCTGATCACTCTCCTATTAAACACTCCTTTGTTACATCAGGTGGCATTATGCATATGCTTGCCAGCTGGAGAACATCCAGCGCGTGCACCAGAACTGGTCGTGGAAGCACATAAAGGAACATAGAGCTACTTGCCAAAGGTATAAGGCAGCATATAAGGCAAAGCTCAAGAACAAAAGACTCTCTCCACAGCAAATTCAAGACATTAAAGATAGTGAACGCGTACTTGATGTTTTTAACATTACTCTTAGCAGACGACAAACTGAAATGGAGGTAAGTGTTGTAAATGGTGAAACATTCAAATAATTTCATCTTCTCCATAAATGAAGTGGTAGGGGATAATAATATTGTGAAGTAGGTAGAAGGCATCATTAACAGCTCTAGTGATGTCAAGTGGCATGGGTCATGACACCCGTCACCCATTTTTTTATATTATACAGTATATTACATTATATAATATAGTACTATTACTATTTTGCAAGTCCAATATTCACTCGAATATCGGCTTGCGAAAGTTCCTTTCCTATGCTTGCAACAGAGCATAAGCTCTGAGAATCCTCTAAGGGAGGGTCCCTCAAAAAGAGTTGTTTCATTAAACTTAATGCTCTAATTTTAGTACATAATGTGTTCATTTCCACATTTGTGAATTGTGCGTTATTTGTTTGTGAATTGTGCGTTATTTGTTTGTGATTTTATTATACACTGTATATATGCAAATTGCTATTATAGGTGGAGCGCGAGGGAGAGTTGCAGAAACGGGAAAATGTAAAAAAAGGCTGGTTCAGTGGGTGGTTTTTTGGAAGTACACAAACGACAAATGAAGATGTTGCTAAGGATGAAGGCAATTTGGGTGAGTGAGAGCTGGTCTGAGTCCATCTGAGAATTTTTGTTTTTTTGTGTCTATATCTCCCAAAGCTATCCCCCCCCCCTCTCCTGATGTCCTTCAACCCTAGGTATCACACCAGGTCTATAGGTTCATGAGTGCCTACTGGAAGCCAGAGGCAGAATCTGGCCCCTTCTATAGAGGTATATGGTAGTGAGGATACTAGATTAGCAGCATTATCGAAGGTATAAACTACCAGAAATGTAGAGTGAACTGAAACGAGCAGCTGCTTGGATAACATTTCCATCCCCAATTCAAACAATATACTGTACATAATTTGGTTCGGGGTACATAGATACTCCAGACCTTTAGGTTTCTAGAGCTGTCATGCGTGCTGCACAAGGCCCAGAATTCTATATTCATAAAGAATTAAAAAAAAAAAAAAAAAAAAAAAAACTCAGGTCCTAAACATTTTTTGGAGGCAGCTTAGATACTATCTGGTGTTATCTGAGTCATACTTAAAATATTGGAGCTCCTGCCATTTCACAAAGGAGGTAGTAAAGCTAATGCAAACAAAATTATAGATGGGGTAGTTCTAACATCACACGTCATAAAAATGTTTAAAAGATTGCAACAAAGTGAGATAACAAAACACATGGAATCAGTGTCTACTTAACCACATGCAAAATACAGTCAAACCACACAATTGAAAGAAAAAGCAATGTAGAAGATTTAGGAGTAATCATGTTAAATGACCTTGCATTTAACAAACAGAACAAAGTTGCTGTTACGACTGCAAGAAAAATGACAGGTTGAATAACAAGAACCTTTCAGATAAGAGATGGCATGCCAATGATACTTTTTAAGACAATAGTGTTCTCTAGTGTGGAATATTGTTGTACACTAACAGCCCCATTCAGAGTTGAAGAAATTGCTGACATGGAGAGCATGCAAAGATTTTTTACTGCTAGAATCCATTCAAGAAAATGTCTAAGTTACTGGGACTGCTTATAAATTTTAAATCTGTATTCTCTAAAATGCAGACAGAAGAGATATAATAACTTAAACTTGAAAAAATATTAGGACTGGTTCCACATCTGCACACAGAAATAACACCACATGAGACCAGAAGGCATGGCAGGATATGCATAATAGCCCCACTGAAACAGAGGTGCAATAAGCTTCAATCAAAATCAAAGGCCCAAGACTTTTCAACACACTTTCCCTACACATAAGGGGCATAACTGGCCGATCTCTCTGTGTTCAAGAGAGAACTCGATAAGCACCTTCAAAAGGTAACTGATCAACTGGGCTTTAACTCGTATATCAGGCTGCGAGCAGCTGCATAAGACAGCCTGGTTAATCAGACCAGCAAGCTGGTCAGACACTGGGTCACAGAAATGTTGATTCTTGAAATCATCAACAGGTAGTCAACAGGTAAGTAAGTAGATAGCCATATGATGATGAGCATGCAGAACTGGGGAGTATTTGGACCTAGACAACAATTGTGTACATAGCTTGAATAAAGAGTTGCAAAATGTTGTTAAAAAAGTTGCTTGTTTTGGTTCATTCTACATTTCTGGTGGCCTTTATCTTCGGTATAGCTGTTAGCCTAATATCTCCACTGCTTATTGCCTCTATTGAAGGGGCCAGATTCTGGTCCTGGCCTTCAGTAGGCACTCTTGATTCGTTAGAGCCTGGTGTGGTACCTGGGTTTAGAGGACGTCAGTGGCTCTGGGAGGTACAGAGGGGAGAACCCTTCCAGGAAGAGGGAGTTTCATTATATTGAATGCTAAATTTTCCAATTTAGGTAACTAATTTAATTTCTATAACTTGTCAATTCATGTATTAACATAATGTGTAAAGTACAAGTTACTTTATGTACACATCAAATCGTATGTATAGATTGTCCAGAACGTGACTCGCATACATTTTTCCTTTCGTCATGTTCTTAGATTACAGTATACGTTAATGTTGTGTCATGTAGAAAATGTACATAATTCCTTCAGATTTACATAAATTGTTAAATTTTGTCATTTTGTCTGGAATGTCCAGTTATCTTGTTCTGTGTGAAGTAATTCCTAGAGAATTAAATTCATCTGATTATTTTCATGTATATTACTGTGATTAAAATTAAATAGTCAGTTATAGTTCCTAGTTGG
Organism: Procambarus clarkii; assembly: GCF_040958095.1. Classification (NCBI taxonomy): domain Eukaryota; kingdom Metazoa; phylum Arthropoda; class Malacostraca; order Decapoda; family Cambaridae; genus Procambarus; species Procambarus clarkii. The sequence continues at coordinate 27,674,493 of NC_091219.1, read as the reverse complement.
GATTCATTCCAGTTCTTACATTAATGAAATTAATGTATCTATAAAATCCATATGTAGAGGTTAGATATAAAGGCTATAAATAAAAAGAAATGATAAAGTTCCTTGCCAAGTTTATAAAAGATCATGTTTAATGTAACTTCCCTTAAATAACAGAGATTGATGCACCATCCTAATTTTTGTGTCCTTTAGTTTCACTAATGCATTCTGTTGATTTGTTTAGTAAAAAAATTAGAGGCTGAAATGAATGATCAAGAGAAGAAAAAGTTGTATGAAGCAATAGGTTACTCTGAGACTGGTCCACCTCCTGAGTTTCCTCCGGAGTTTGTGAATTTGCGTCTACAGTTCCTGTTGAAACAGCTGGTACTGACCATTGTTGACGAGAATGCTGCTGGAGCTATTGTCACTCAAGCAAAACTCAACCAAGTTGCATCTGTTGTCCTGAATAGATCAGGGGCTGATGCTTTGAGGTATGAATCAAGTTTGTATGTGAAGGCAAGTCTGGTGTTTATTATTTACAACACCCTAAATGTGGCTATTGTATCATTGAAAATGTCACCCTTGCTGAGCAAAGTGTGGAAAATAAAGCATCTCTTATTTTGGTCTGGGGTGAGATCAACATATCTTAGTTTGTCAGTTGTGATGGGACCCAGAACCAAGTAATTTATTTTTTTATATAAAATATAAGTAATGCATGTAAGCAAATGTAAAAAACCAGAGTTGAACATAATGAAACACTAGCTAGTTTCTGTGTGAGAAGGCGCCCTGAAGCTATCATACACTAATCAGTGCCATACTATCAAGTGCCATCAGTTGCATAATTCTATTGGCCTATTGGGAACCACTAGCCAGAACCTGGCCCCCCTCATTGAGGCACAGGGAGCGATGGTCTATGAACACCTTACATTTAGTTATTCATACTTGCACCTAGAAAGGTAGGTGATCCAAAACAGACTACTGCATGGGTTAAGCAATGAGACAGCAGCCCCAAATTTGCCACAAGAACTCTCCCAACACTGAAAACAAACCACCAAAATTTTGTGAAACTAGCACCTGCATTTTTGCCCCATCTCCCCAACTGCCATATTCAAAGATGTCTTTCAAAATACTTAATCATTTACATCTTATTGAAGAGAAATGTAAAGTTTTGAGCGGAAGTACCAGTAGTAGCAAAAATATTTCTAAAAACTTTAAAATGTGCAAAAATTAAAAAATGGTGGACATCAGATTTCTATTAAAGTGTTTTCTCTTAAAACTACTTAAAAACAAAATTTCCAGATCAATTAGTTCATCTATAGTATACAGTAGCTGTTTTTCATAAACTTTTGCAAAAATCCAATATGGCCAACTTCTTTTCAAAATGGTGGAAATGCCACAATAGAATTTTTATGGGGTTTTTGTGGATGACCCCGAGACCTCCCTAAGGAAATCCCAAACCAGTTTTGGCTTAATTTTGTTATTTTGAGTGTCTACCTCAAATTGAATTTGACTGGGCTCTGTGTCGATTTGAAGGGGCCAGATTCTGGTCGTGGTCAACAGAAATTACTTCACTCATATGGCCTGCCTGGGGAGCCACCAGAAAGAGGCATGTCATTATACTGTATTACATGTATATTTATTATTGTTATTGTTTTTATTATTATTATTATTTATTTATTTTAATTGTTGCTGCTTGCAACAAAACGCTCCAAGCGGCACAGGCTGTGGTGAGCCCGTCGTACTCACCTGGCACAGGAGATGTGTGTGCCTAAATTATGTTTGCATGGAAATTCAATTGGGGGAATTTGATCACTTATATATAGGGATCCATAATATGGAGGTCCAGATTTTGAGGTGCCACTGTATAAATAAATAATTATAGGGGCTAATACAATGTTAATATTCATTAGTAGGCAAGTTTGAGAGAGGGAGAAGGGGTGAAATGGCTGGTACGTTTTACCCCACTCTTGTTCCCCCAACTTAAACTTTTTATTTGCATGATAAATTGTATATATATTTGTTAGTGTATATTTAGAAATACTTTATCTCGTAAATCACGACAATAGATATGCAATGATTTTGAAATTTTGACCTCTGTTTCAGCGTTAAAGCAAGTGTACAAAGCTTCATTGTTGAGGGCTTTGGAGTTGATGGCTTACCTCCCAGATTAGTGACCTCAGAGAATGCCACTTCTGACACTCCTCTTCTAGATGTAATGTATGAGACAAATCCACTAGACAAGTTGTGCAACCAGCGTGTTAAAGTATCATCGGAGCCATTGCAAGTTGTGTATGATGCTGCCACCATCAACCAACTTGCTGATGTTTTTGCCCCACCTAAAAATGTGTCCCTTCAGCAGTAAGTGTAATCAAAAGATTGGCTTTTGACTTCTACAGTTTCCTTGATTCATATGTTCATATGTTCTTGAGAGTGAAAAGAAAAAATTAAAATGTGGCTTAATTAAACAAAATCGGACAACCCGTTGATTATTTCAAGTGTAAGACAAATTTACGAGTAGTTGCGATTGCATGTACAGTGTAAATAGGAGCTATCTTGCATCGGTCAGTAGGCCTTTTGCAATTACCTTTCTTCTGATGCAAATAATTCCATCTCAAATAGTGACTAATGTTAGTATGTGGACCTTAATGCTCTTATTTGTTGTGCCACACCAGACTACAGGCTTCAGCACTGAACCAGTTGGAGGTTGTAAAGGAAAGGAGTGTGACGGGGCTGCAGGCTGCCATAGATAACCACAGTGTCCTTGACCTAAATGTTGCCTTTGCTGCCTCGCACATCATTATTCCAGAAGGAGGCTCCTATTTCGAGTAAGCTTTTGATAAGTTTAAGGAAATAATTTTAAATTAAATGTTTTTGGTTTCTTTTTGCTTAGTCAGGTAGCAACGAGGCACGCGCACAATGGTTTCCTCATGCTCAGTCAGGTAGCAATGACTCGCTTAACACAATTGTTTTACACATGTTGATCACTTCAATCAATAATAATAATAATAATTTCTAAAAAATTAAGTTTATTACTAAATAATTGTCAGAGAGATGGCCTATTTTTCAGCAGTCCTGATTCTGTTTAGGTAGACTCGCTGTTATACGATTTATGCTTTGAGAACAAAGTAATTCTACAAGGTGTAGTTACAGGATGAGAGCTACGCTCGTGGTGTCCCGTCTTCCCAGGACTGTCATATAACGCTTTGAAACTACAGTACTAACAACTTTTGCCTCTACCACCACCTCGTTTAATTGTTCCAACCGTTTACTACTTTGTTTGCAAAAGAAAACTTTCTAATATTTTTTGGTACCTTTTGTTTCCTTAGCTTTGAATCTGTGACCTCTTGTTCTTGAAGTGGCTGGTTTCAGGAATTCCTCTGTCAATTTAGTTGATTGCCATTATTATTTTGTAAGTGGTGATCGTATTACTTTTTTCTTCTATTTTCTAGCGTTTTCATATTTAACACCGCTAGCCTCTCCTCGTAACTTTTGTTTTTCAGTTTTGGAAGCCATTTTGTAGCATGTCTCTTCTCCCTTTCCAGTTTATTGATGTGCTACTTGAGATATTGGCACCATGGGCTGCATATTCCAATTTTGGTTTCACAAAAGTCATGAACAGTTTTAGTATTTAACCATCCATGTAGTTAAAAGCAAGTCTGGAGATGGATTCCTAGGGGCTCTTGATATTTTGAATATTAAGTACATGTATTTAAGTATTAAGAGGCCAATGAATGTTCTCTGCCCATTTTCTACGATAGTAATTTCACTACCCCTGAATAAGACTTAATATTGTTGTCTTCAGAGTTTAAGTATCTTTAAAGTATCATCCTTGGCTTAGCATCATATTTTTAAATATATCCTATGCTGCTTATCATTGTTTCAGTTGTGATGGCTAACTATTCCACTCACTTTGTCTTAGTTTACCTTAAAAAATATATTTGTAGGCAGTTCTTCCATAAGAAACCTGTTATGTTGGGTGAAGTCAAAACGTATTTATAATAGTGCATAATACTGTGTGATTTGTTTTTGATGAAAAAAGTGTAATTTCCTAATTGCTTATGACACCAAAGTATAGAAAATGGTTATTATACCCTACAAACACTATTTTTGTGGCCAGGCTGAGAGGTCTTTAGAAACTTCAAGATGGCAGCATTCCTGATGGAAGGCAGTTTTACTGAGTTCCTTGCTGTTTCTAGGGGTAGCCACTTGTAGCTTCCTGAAGCTGTCATCATCGATGCATGTGTATGTGCGCCATCAGTGTGATGCGACTACTAGGTGCCATCAGTCACAGAGTTCTCTGGCCTACCAGAGACCCAGAGGTGCAGGGAGTGGTGTCATTTATATACTGTACAGTATTAAGATATTCATTTATGCCACCATCAGGTAAGGCAGCCAGAAAGTCAGCAAGACAAAACAAACACAACTGGCTACTTCCAATACCTGCTGACTATGAAATGGCCATAGATCTTAAACTATAAACTATATAAACTAATGACCATAACATTTACGAACTAGTGCTTGCTTGTTCGCCCTTCCTCCCCCTCGTATAGGGAAAGAAGGGGGGGGGGGAAGCCAGGTCACGGCTTACTGGCAGCTCCACCCTCAGTTCTCTTCTAATGTGTGTTGAAGGACCATGATCATTCTGGCCCTAGTGTTTCTCTTGGGTTTTCTTTGGTCTTGGTGGCTGTTCCTTGCACATTTACGTGTGTGAGTGACAGTTTCGTGTGCTTGGAGTTTCGTGTGCTCACAGTTAACCTCTTCTACTTGTGCACTCACAAGTGCTTCCCTTGCTCTTCCAGGATTATCTTCCCTTGAATATCAGGGATGTTCCTTAAGTGTTCCACCCCCACAAGTCTGGGGTTCTTCAACCAAGCTTTTTTTCCCGTTTGAAGCGTTATTGGCTGGTGGGGCGCTACTGGTTACAAGCATGCTACATTTCAGCGCGCAGAGGTAGATTTTCCTAGCTGAGAAACCCAGGCTAGGTTAATTTACTGAGAGAGAAGTCCAGCCTCTTGTACCAGTGCCTGGGTATCCTGCTTAGCTTTGCGCTTTCTGGCCTTGGAAATCTCAGTAGGTTCGGCAGTCCGATGGATATCCTTGTCGACCCCACCCTTGCATTTGTGAGGTTGCAGGGTGCACATTGTCTGTGCCATCAGACAATGTTCATTCGTGCTGCCTTCGCCATGCTGCCTGTTTTGTAGGGGACACCTTTGACTCTTACGTCATGTGGGAGTTGTTCCTGTCACATTACTCTACACTCTTCGTCTTTGGGTTCCGGCAGTCTAGGTGCTTTGCCTGTTTCAGTGCCCAGGAACTGGCACCTTTAGGTATTCAGGACTTCGCTGTTGGGGTGTTAGTCTTAGACCTTGGTTCCTGCTACGCCTCCGCTTCCATCCATGGTGGACGTGTTCTCTTCTTCCCTTTCCTTGCTTCTGGCCCCGAAACATTCAGGGTTGGGGTGGGGCTTAGTTTGCCATCACTGAATATCAAATTGGGCCTAATAAACAGTTTGTCACAGCACTAGATGAGGATTCATGTGTTTTTTCTAACTTTGTGAACAAAACATGCAAATTCTTTCATTTTCTTGTTTAAAATACAGTAGGTAAATTACAAAATATTACTGTCCTGGACATTTTCAATGCTTTTTAGGTACTGCACAGCCAATTAGTAAATAACTTGTACCCAGGAACAAAAATTGTTACATAGTGTAATTGTTGATGAATTTCAGAGGTTGTTCAGCCCTTGTTGTAACTTTGGGTAGCCTGCTGATGAAGAGTGTTGCCCAGGCCAAAGACAGCCTGGCATTGACTGATTTGGTGTCCCTCGGACACAGCCAGGAAGAAGTCATGCAGGCAGTCAGGTCTTCTTCCTACGACCATTTTACTATTGAACTTGTAGATATCCAGGTACAGTATATAAAGCTTTGACATTTTTATGTAATTTTTTTTGTCCAGAATTTGTTGTACAAATGTTTGTGGCATTTCAACTTTTAACTAATTAACAATAGCACCAATATCAAGTGTACAAGTTTAACTTTTTGACTTTGAGTTAAAAAAAAAAAAAATTTTTTTTTACTTTAACATTACAATTTTCAAAAGTTTCAAAATAAATTAAATTTGTTGCAAAGTTAATTGCAACTTATAAATATAGCTAAAATTTTTCATATTGCCAATTTGTCACTTAAGTGCTAGTTTCCAACTCTTGCCAGCATGTAAGAATACGAGCTTCTAAGCCGCATCCTAGAGTATGAACTATTGAAACTTGTCCTTATCTCTAAGAAATGACAGGAGAAAGAGCTGAATTTCCTTAACCTAGTTTGGACAGTAATCACACCTTGGTCTGATTTTTACAAATAGTCTTTATTTAATACTGTACCCTCAAGGTTACCATACAAGGATTCTGGCATTTACAGTTTACAAGATATCTATTAACATTAGAGTGATAACTTCATAGAACATAGATTTCTCTTGAAGGGCTTTAAATACTGGTCCCACTCAAACTGAGATTTAAAATAGTTTCGTTATTCACAATCTTCTCGCTCCTAATACAAATTCAAAACATTCTCATAACACTCAGCCTTTGCTAGTACCACAGATATTGTAACACACACAACTCAAAACACCGACCACATGCTCAGAAATACCCACACTGGGGAAAACAAACACAATGCACTTCAACAGACTACTACAGGGAAAGCATGTACATGGTTTAAATATATAATCCCTACTCCTAAACTAATAAATATTTATGCACCTCTAACATGAATCATCCTATACACTTATTGTAAATGTAGAAGACCACCTGAGCGCCACACCGATCTCTGCCGTTGTCGCCACTTGAGTGAACGAGTCCGCTGGCGTGTTTCTCTGTGCACCCTCACTGTTCCAACAATGTGTCACTCAAACTCATATCTCCACTTTGTTCATTTCTATGTCTTACGGAGTTCCAGACAGGTTTTCTACATTTAACACTGCTGTTTATACAGTACGTACAGATTTTCAATTACTGAATGTACTCGATTCACTTATTTTCTATACTTGGACATCATTCAATTATTGATGTCTTGGACACCAATCCTTACCCCTATTGATGTCTACACTTTTTCTTGAGAACTTGTCACTGCACTAGTGAGAATTCTAAATTAAAAAATTATGCACACTAGTACACTCCTCCAAACAGAATCGTATCCTTACAAATCTCTCTACGGCGAGATAATGAAAGAAAACCAAAATCTTCTCCTGGTTACATCTTTCTGTGGTCTTCTTTGTCAGTATGTATTCTAAGACTAAAATGTAGTGGTCACTGGCTCCTAATGGCATTTCATGGTCAATATTTTCAATATCCATCTCATTCTGTGTGAAGACCAGGTCTAGCCTAGCTGCTTGGTTTTCACCCTTTCTCATTTCCTCCCTTGTTGCATCTGAAAGCCTCTCTCTACTACTTCTACAAGCTTTGCTTTCCATGCCTCGTCTGGTAGATCGTTTATATAGACAATGAATATTACTGGTGCAAGAACTGAACCCTGTTCTACTCTACTAAGTGACATTTCTCCAGTCCGATGCTTTGGCTCTGATTACTGCCCTCATTTTTGTCAAAATTTTTCATCCATGTTAGAAGCCTTCTTGTCACTCAAGTATATTTCAGCTTCCAGAACAACCTCTTATGTGGGACTGTCAAAAGTTTTTTTTTATTTTAGGTTCAAATAATTGCATTGAACCCAACCATCTTTTTCCCGTAAAATCTCTGGCTCTGTCAGACACTAAGTAGATTTGTTACAAAGGATCTTCCTGATTGAAAATCATACTGTCTTGCTGGCTTTGTTTGTACTGTCCCGTCTACTTTCTGGCTGCTTTCATGGCAAGGGTAATTGTAACAATGCTCTGCTTCCTGTGACTATTCGAGGGATGGGAGGTGGGGTGCAGGTTTTGGCTATGGTCTCGTAGAGGCCAATAGGATGCCTATGACTGAAGTATTGGGAAGCTCTGTCAGTGACAAATCTTCTGGGGTCTTCCCCAGAAAGATAATATTTGTCTTAATCATTTGATAATTCAGGTACTTCTCCATATTTTCTAGGTGATTGTGTGCTTGAGCAATGAGGATTGGAGTTCAACTCTGCAGTGTCATGAAGCCACACCGCTCCACCTCCTGCAACCCACAAACCTTCGTGTTGACCTGTTCAAATGCCTCTTGACTAATGAGCCCAACCTTGCCAAAGTGAAGATAACTGTGTCCTTACCAAATGTGGTGCTGTCTGTTATTGGTTAGTTCATCTGTTAGCCACCTGTTATCACCATAGTTGTTTTATGTGTATAGAGTATGATTTTGGTTGTTATTATGCAACCTTAGTGGGGTCTTGTGTTTTTTTTTTTTTTTTTTTTTTTTTTTTTTTTTTTTTTTTTTTTTTTTTTTTTTTTTGTTAATTTCCGGGAGGAGCCCACTCATTATTTCCCTGATGCTTCAAGTAGGAAATGTTCCTCTTAAGGCTAGGTTAAAGAAGCTGAGGTGGGCTTGGGGTCAAAGATCACCACAGAACTGAGCAAAAGTCACGCCAGAAATCAAACGAGTGCTTCAAAATGAGATATTGCATGGACAAATTTTTATTGTAACCCTAATAACATGTGAGCAATCATTGCCACAAAATCACAACCTAGATACACGCGCCTCATGTGGTTTAACCCAGTTTTAAAGTTAGTGGAAGTGAACACACAAAAATAAGTGCCACAACATGGAGCAATTAATTTTAAATTCATTAAACATTTATGTTTTATATTTAAAATCAACACACCCTAAATTTTTTTTACAGTAAGCTCATAAATCTCTATACATTTTGTATATAAGGGTCCTGGTTGTACAGTTGGGTTTGTTCTTGACTCACAATCAAGAATTCTGGATTCAAATTCTGGTGTGCTAGCCCGGGAAGGGTCTGGTGTGCCAGCAGTGACATGTGGACCAGTAATCGTACGAGGGAAGCAACCGAGGTACGGTTGCTCAAAGAGGTACGGTTACTCAAAGAGGCGGATCTTTTCCCTTAATGTTCTTGATTTTTAACGTAGCATTACTTTTCAGACTTTATGAGATGTTGGAAAAAGTTTAATCAGCCATTGTTATGTGAATGTTGTCAATGATAAATGAATGCCTCCACCGACTCCAAACAAGATCATGTATTCCAAATATTCAGTCAGTTGACATCACATTCAATGGGTCCTTACAGGTTCAGAGAGGAAAAGATATAAAATGTATAGAATTCAGAAGGGCATAAGTCAGATGGATATACAAGACTCCAGTAAGATACTCAGAATGTTTGCTTTAATTGTACTAATGAGATTTGAAAGTGGTGCTGATGTCATGAGTGTGTAATTAAAAATTATCTTTGCAGATGAAAGATTGCTACAATTGGCCTACATTGCCCATAGTATTCCTGTTGTCCAGAAGGAGGTGGCAGCTGAAGAGACCACACACTTTGGTCAGGTAAGTCTTTTTATTTTTAGTTTGCTCTTTTATCCTTAAACAAACGTTTTTATACAGTATTTTTTTTTTTTTTTTTTTTTACTTGCAAAACGGTTGTGTATATTTGGTGCAATAATTGAAGTGTAATTATCCGTGCAACCTCTATATTATAGGGATTGGGGAATGGGCTGGGGTCCTTTCTTTGTAAAATACTTTCCACTGAAGGCAAAGTTAGCTTCAGATCTGGGTACTACACTTGCCCAGACCCCAAAAAGTAAAAGCAGGTTTATATGACTGGAATGTGAGAGAAAATAGATCAGGAACAAAAAAAGTTGGAATTGACAAGAACTTTAAGAATAGGAAACCTTGATAAATTCATGCAAGACAAAGATGAAAGATAATGAAGAGTGTCTGATATCCTTTTTTGTGGGGAACCCCATTGGCTCCATGAAGCTATCATAGTGATTAGTACCATACTACTAGGTGGCATCAGTCGTGGAGTTCTATTGGCATACTGGGAACCACAAGCCAGAACCTGGCCCCCTCAGACGTGCAGGAAGTGATGGCCTATGAACACTTTACAAAATTAATCATAATTGCCACTGCCTGGGAAACGCCCAGAAAGTTAGGCGAACCAAAACTCCTCCAACAATGAAAACCAACCACCAGAATTTTATGAAACTAGCATACACTTGTTTGTCCCACCTTCCCTTGTTTGGGGGAGGATAGGAGGGAGGTGCACCTGGTCAGCTGGCTTGCCCCACTATTAGTTGTATTCTGATTGTGCCCTGGTGCAGGTCCATCACTCTGGCTTCAGTCTCCTTTTGTCAGCTAAGTGGTGTTACCTTTCCTGCCTTTGAGGCAGGATTGCCTTGTTTGGCTCTGTAGCTCTCTTGTGTTTTATGGAGCCCAATTGCATTCCAGCTGTTTACGTTGCTGGAATGCTAACGGAAAGAGGAAAGGAGGTGTTCCCTGGTGTGATTATACATAGGGTACTGTAAGTACATCTGAGACAGATTTATTGTTTTTACATACTGTAATTCTTTAAAAATTTATTGTGATTTGCAGGAAACCGACGTGAATATGAACATGATCACTGAGGATGTTGCACTGGCTCGGCTGGAGCGTGCTGAACTCAACCTAAGTGGTGAACAGCAAGATACCCCTCAGTTTACCAACCTGGCTCTCACCTTTACTATCAAAGGTAGGTGTGAGATTCAGCTTCTAGTAAACACACTGGCAGGTTTTATGCATCTACTTGACTATAAGAACTGAAAATGTTTCAATGCACTGACTTCCTAATTTTCCATGTTTAGTGGTAAGCCTATGTATCACTTGTGTATGCCAGGTCTCATATTTTGTAATACAAATTGAGACCTTCATGATTTTTTCAAGATGGTTGATGTTTACTATTACCGTGGGGCAGTATATCGGTGCCCCGTTTACTGGAGTGTGGAATTTTAAACCTTAAGTGGTACTGTAAAACATACCTGGATGTGATATGCAAATAAAGGATTAAGGTATATTATTTGTAACAAGTGTTGCTTCCATTAATTGGTATAATACATTTATCTTAAAATATTTCAGAAATAAGCATAGAATTGAAAAAGGCTTCTGGTAAAATTCACCAACCATTAATGAAAGTTGCTGCTCTCTCGGCTAGTGTGGAACTTGTACAACGTACATTTGACTTAACTGCTGCTATTATCCTTGGAGGAGTTTTGGTTCAGGTAAGTAATGTTCCAATGTTTTTATATTACCGTACAGTATATTCAAACAAATTACAGTATAGAAGATATATTAGATGTTATAAAATGCCATCATTAAATGTAATGAAATGGCTCTTTCTGGTAGGACCTCAGTTGGTTCCTTGAAGTTAGCTCACTGAGATAGCTTCACTCATGTGTCACATCACCCTTAGAAGTCTTGCATGGCTTACAGGGAACAAGAGCCAGAATCTGGTTCCCTTACAAAGGTACAACGAACAGGGGAGTGTTCACCCTCACCAAAGGAAACATCCAGAGGTAAACCAACATAGACAGCTGCAGTGTCCACAGAGAAAAGAACTGATGGAATAAATGACTGCAAATTATTCACTCGGCGGTTAAATCAAACCCTTGTAGTTATGGCTGGGTACCAACAAGTGGTATCATCACCGGAAGCTCCCAACTTACATGTCAACAGACCTCAGTTTGTAGTTAGACCACAAACTGACACCTGGTAGGAGGGAGTGGAAACAGGAAGTCACCATGGCCCTACCAGAAAGAATCATTTCATTTTATTCAAAGGTGGTTTCCTGGAGTTGAACAGTTGCTTCCTGAAGCTAACTAACTACAAAAGTAGAAGGAAAATATGGTACTACCAGGAGAGGAGGAGAGTGAAAAATAGCACAAAATTTCCACATCTCTGCATTACCATAACTTTACAGTTGTTTACATTCAATGTTAAGTTTAAAAATTTATGCATGGAAAATATATTAGTGAATTTTTGCTTTTGTTTAACTGAATTTTAATTACTGTACTTCACTGTTAAATGATCAAACGTGGCAGCACATGGAGGGTGGTGAACGCCGACTGCTGAGTACACCACTTGTTGAAGGCAGTTCCCAAGCGCTTCTCACAATCAAATTCATGCAGGTATTAATTGTAACTCTACTACTTTTCTTATTAACCTCCTTTTGATGATAATTCACATGATTAAAGTTGTTATATATACTATGACTTTGGTAGAAACTGGACAAGTACATATGATTTTAAATGTTTGTAATATTATGTTTAGTATGGTAATTTTAGTAATTAGTAAATAAATAGTATGTCGATGTACATTATGGGTGGAGTGGTATGTGGTGGAGCCATTGAAATTTTAACAGCAGTGAGTGAGTGATTACCATTATATATATCAGGCAAAATGTGTGCTATGTCCAATTATTAGATTTAGGCTTATATATATTAGTATGAATAAATACATGATATACATATATATCTCTAAAAATATATGAATATTTTCAAAGCAATACATAATGATCATCTTTGACATAGATACAACTTGTTAGTGAAAACAGTAAATAAATAGTGAAACATTGAAAATAAATTGACAAAGTTGTTCCCATACAGTAACTCGTCTCATTTTTATAAACAAACGGCAACTTCTCCTGGCCACTACAGCTAAACTACAAGAGGTAGAGACTTTTTACTTGGATTTTTGTGCTTCCTGGGTGGTAATTAACAATATCAAAAGAAAATTATTTTTTCTGGACAATTTATTTTCTGCGGACCTCGGGAGTGTCATTTTAAACGGTGCGCAGTGCAGGGGTTAATGCACCAGAATGCTTCCAAGGGCTGCCCACATTACATTACATTCAGCTCTTTTTTTTTTTTTTTTTTTTTTTTTTTTTTTTTTTTTCTCTCTCTCCAAAACACAGGTAAATCCCAAAAGCCCAGACTTTGAGAGCAAGCATGCTTCAACAGCCCAGCATCTGTGTGTTGAGGTGAGTAACATGAAAGCCCAGCTGGAGCAGTCAGCAATACTTAGCATATTGGCATTTGTAGAGCAACTCAACTACAAGTTGTCTCAGCTCAGCCCATCTGCTAAGACACCAACAGAGGAGTTACAGACACCATCTGCTGAGACACCAACAGAGGAGATACACACACAATCATCTCTTCACAAGTCTCTTGATGGTCAAGATGAGAAGCAAAATGGAAAAATAATGGACAAGTTTGATGCTAAAACTTCAGGTAATACTAATGTTTGCATATTACTGAACATTTTAAAAGGATGGATGCTTTGTAACATATGTTAAAGGTGGTTCACTTCAATAGTAAGCTGATAGTTTTATCCCCATTTGCTCGTTGCATTGTGGAGAAGGCAAGTCAATGTGAAATGGTACTCATCCCCAATGGGCAGAGATTGCTATAGAAAACTGTACATTTAATTTTACAATGCTTTGGTTTTTTTTTTTTTACATTTTGGGGGCAAATTTGTTTTTAATAAAAAAATATTTGTGAACATCATAAATTATAGTGTAGGAAATCAGAAAAATGCCCTCTATTGCCCTTACGGAATATTGAATTGTCAGTGTACATAACATTCAAAATACTATGCTACTGCACTGTTAATGATGTGCGTCAGACTGGGTGATACATATGTTTTTAACTCTTAATTTTTTTTTTCCTCCGTTGCTCTTAACCCTTATCCTTCTAAGCAAATGCCTCCCTATCCCATTAGAATGAGAAATGAGATGACAAATGATCAGTAAATTTATCTTAAATTTAATATTTATAGCCATGCACAAGAAAAACATGTCAGAAGTGATCACACTGAAGATCGTGGCCAAATTAGGACAAGTGAGCGTGATAATTGGCCTACGGACACGAGAAGTTGCTCAGGTGGACGTGGCAGGTAAGATTTGGTCATTACCATTTTTTTTTTTTTTTTATTATTATTTTCTACCACAGACGTGGCCACAGATTTACAATGCTAATCAGCATATATACATTTTCTTCTGTCCTCCATGGACAGGGTTAGAGATGTGTTAAACATATTCTAGCCAGCCTGTGGTCTACATTAGTGCCCATGATGATCAGATGTATGCCACGCTTTTGACTGTTTTTGTTAATATGTCCTTGGCTGATATTCCATCATGGGGGTTTTGGAGGTCAAACAGGATTCTGGGGCCCAGTATCCTGTTAATATTCCTAGACCTCGGTACTCTTGGGTTGGCTTTCACAGCCGGGTATCTTCTTTGTTCTGTTTCATGTGATGCCCCTTCCTCCCTTGTAAATGCACATTTGTTTCCTTCTCTGTGGGTAGTTAGCTTCAGGGAGCCCCAAGGTGCTTTACCCCAGAAAACAAGCTTTGATTATAAGGAAAAGCTAATTTCTGGGTGAGCCCAACTAGCTCCAGGACTCTCCTTCCCTCACAATGTTGGGTCTCTTTTTGCATCAAACTGACAGTGGAGTGACTTGCTTGTCTTCTCCTCTCCCCAAATGAGGGAAAGTGTGAGGCAAGCAAGCTGGTGCTAGTTTCATGACATTTTGTTTATATGGTTTGGAGAGTTCTATGGACGTTCTGTAGGCTGCAGATCTTGGTTGCGGCCAGCAGTGGTTTTTGACGCGCTGATTTTCTGGGTACCTCCCTCGGTGGTGGCGTCAATGAATAACTTAATATATATATGCCATGGCTCTCTGTACCTCGGTGATGGGGTCCAGATTCTGGCTCTTGGTTCCCGGTAGGCCGTAGAACTCTGCGACTGATGGCACCTACATTGGAGATAATAGCTTTAGGGAGCCTCCCGGCTTGCCATGAAATTAACATTTCATTACTGTACTTTCAAAGCTAATATTTTATAATTTTTCTCTGCTGTAAATAGTACAAGTTCAATAGATATTTGATACTGTAATATCATCGAGTAATTAATTTACTGCAAGGAATTGTCATATATTTAGTGCAAAGTAAATGTACTGTTCGTAATATGATTATTCTCACACACAGGATTGGTAGTAAATGTTGTGATGAAAGGCAAAAATATTATCATCACTTCTCAACTCAAAAACTTCACCGTCATTGACCCATGGTCTGCAGCCCTCCATCCCAAGGTCAGTGACACCAGTTTTCAGCTTTTAAGTATTTATGAATAATTCTGTATTTTATGGATTTTTTGGATAATTTTAAGAAAATTGTTTCTGTATAGGGCTGAGTGTGTTATTCCCCACTTTCTTTTTGTTATTGCAATGATATACAGAAAAATAATTACAATAATGTGGCTGAAGATATGATGAAACTACAATGTTTTGGTCCATCCTGAATCATTACCAAGTCGTGTGTGGAACACGACTTGGTAATGGTCCACGACTTTATAATGGTCCACGACGGACTGAAACATCGTAGTTTCTCCAGCTTCTGATGTGTGGTGTGGTCATCACACATTCATAATACCATAGACCCTCATAAACTATGAGTGATGTGTTGCAAGAAAACCACATTTGTTGCAACCTGCCCAAGTTGAACTTAACTACATGGGAAAATAGGAATAGGTTCAAAGACAAAAAATTTCATTTTCTTTCAATATTGCATATTTTAGATATAAAACATAAAGGTAACAGTATAGATGTTATTAATAATCTTTAATTTCAATGATTTATTGGGTAGTTATTTGAGGTGAGATTGGTTTCACCTGGCAGGGGCTGCTCCAGGTGGCTGGTCCTTCAGTGGTTGTAGGTGGATGGGCATGGGTGGGTGAGTGGGAGCGGGCTGACTATCACATGTGCAAAGAGGAACAGAACAATGACTGCGTCACTGCCCCCCTCCCCCTCCCCCCTCCAGAAGCCACCTGAGCTTCACCAGAAATGGCATTTCATTACACTTAATGCTTGTGTTTTTTTCTCACTGACTAATTAATAATTAATTTACCCTGGAGTCTTGCATATGCTTATCAGATTGTGGAGGTCATTGGGATGGATGCTTGGGATGCCCAAGTGTCAGTTTATGGCCAAGCAACAGAGGGTGAGCAGTATCTCAATATGACGTGTGTGGACACCAGCATTTCTCTCACATTTGGCTGTGCTCGCATCGTATTTTTGAGCAAGTTTGTCACAGATGTATTGGTAAGTGTTGACTTTTAAGTAAAGCTTCTTTTTAGCTTTTATCAGTCAAGAAATGCATCCAAGATCTAAGGTGGAGTCAGAATTAAAGATAATTAAAATGACTGAGATTACAGTATTCATTTATTATACATGTTCATGATTTTGCAAGAATAGGGATGGATATTTCCTTAACTTTACCATAATCAATATTAATTCAGCATCGATCACTACACAGGAAATTGAGAATCAATTCTGCTGACTGCCTCTGGTAATTTCACAACATACAGTTCAGAAAGACATTTTTTGGGGGGAAAATTCTTTTTCTTGCACATGACAGACTATACATAATTTTAACCAGCACACTTAGTGGGTTAAGAGCACAATTGCCATATACATAGTCTTTGCTAATTTGAAATGAAGCAATTTAAATTGACATTTGTAGCAAAAAATCATGATCATTAAAGGCATGTTAGGATTATACACAAATCTCTTAAATGGTCATTAACGACTTAGGCTTTGGAATGGTTTATGGAAAATTTAAGTGGATCACCTCAGCCGTGTTTAATATTTTACATAATAAATTTCAGAATTGGGTTAACAAGTTCCAGTCTGCAAAGGCAGCTGTAGCATCAGCAAGTGTAGCTGCTGCAGCGGCTGCTCAGGCCACTTTACATGAAGCATACAAGCAGTGTTCACGCATCAGCCTCTCCCTCACCCTCAGGGTATGTTTTTTTTTTAAATATACTTCATTTCATATTTTATGTAAAAATTAGATGATGTACTGCACTAAATAATTCCACTAGTATTATGCAGTGTTATTTTGAAAACTCTTCCCAGAAAGCAAGCATCTAAAACATATCTTAGTTGAACGACACTTTATCTCTTGAAGTTGAATCTTGTGTTAGCTTTTTAATGTAATAAAAAGTATCCCTGGTAATATTACATATAATTGTATAATGATAAATACAAGCTTTATCTTGAAAATGAACAGTGTTAGTCAATGTTTCTTGTTAATCATGTTTAGAATCATTATTGTGAAGTTGGAGGCAATTCTTGGGTTACTGGAGTCAGGAGCTGATGTATAGGTTCCCAGGGCCAGATTGCCCAATAGGACAAGTAGGCCATGGCCTAGTGCCCATCAGCACTTTTTTTTCATAAATAATACTTAGTATTATAGACAAGTAATAAATAAGGTTTAGTCATCAATTACTTGGTAACACAAAGAGGGAAAGAATAGTGAGAAATTTCAAAACTCTACCATCAGTTCCGTCAAATCTGGACTTAAAATACTTTGAATAGATATTATTTTTTACCTGTCTAAATTTTGCTTGAATAGATATTTTTTACCTGCCTAAATTTTACATATACATACTGCTGTTATGTATATTTTGTTTTGGTCAATACATATGGGGGTTGAACCTTTGACAAGCTACCAGCTTCCTGTCCTCGTTGAGGCCACTAGAGAGATAATGACCCCCTCAAGTAATTTCAGGTAAATACTTGAATTAATATAATTATTTTTCTTTTGTTACCTCCTTTGGTCATGAAAATAATGCTCTCATCCTTGCAGGCCCCATTGATCCTTATTCCTCAAGACTCGAGCAGTCTGTCAGGACTAATGGCTGACTTGGGACAAATCACTATCAACAACAAATTTGAGATGGGTCAGGAAAGGAATGAATTGGGCTATCCAGCTATTTATGATATGATCAATTTGGAACTTCACAATGTCAAATTATCCAGGTGTGTTCTCTAACTATTTCAATAAATTTCTGATGTTTGCATATTTTTTGCATTATGTTCATGAAGAAATGTAAAGGACAAGTTACACAAGTACTCTGTGTATTATGGAGAAAAAGCCTGGATACAGGTGAGATACCAGCAGCACTTAAATCTAATTATACCCCTGCTCATTTAATGAGCCTGATGTAGGCCATTAAATTGAGTGGTACTGTATTTAATTTTTTTTATTTCTATCATGCACTACTGCAATTTACTTTGCTGGGAGTAGCAGAAAACTTCTGATTTTACAACTATAATCACATCATCCTTGAAAAGATATAACAACAAAATTTATGAGTCGGTATGGATTCATATATTATTATATTTAATCTGATGAATGTGTGTTCATATTGTTAAATACTGGATTGTGTTTATCAACAGAGTGCAACTTACAGCTGATGGATCAATGGAACAAGAGTATGAGCTGCTGCAACCCATCTCGCTCAAGATCACCATCTGCCGGAATCTCACCATCTCTTGGCACAAGCAACGCCCAGAAGTAGAGGTTCAAGCTAAGGTTGCACCCATTAAGGTGATAGTTGCTATATTTTATACATTCATTCTTTACAGTATTCTGTTAACTCTTAATAGTTGCAGACAGGAAGTCACAACAATATGGCTGAAAACTAGACGCCCAATCCACAAATCTGACAATAAAAGAATTGATGTCATTTTAATCCATCTTTGACTGATGTGTAGTGAAAAAAGAATGGTAGAGAAAGTAAACTCTCACACAGAGTAATCACACTGTTGTGATGCCTGAATGAGAAAATTGGTGATGCATCATGATAGTGTGATTAATGTCTGTATTGAAAGAGGATCATCAGAGGTAGATCATTCCTAGATGACAGAGCCAGGGTGCATGAGTGGATTGTGTGAGACTCTAGTTTACCTTCATTGGAAGCCATGGGAATCCTAGAGGGTGCACTGAAAAGTGAAGAATTTCAAATAGAGGTCAAAGCTTAGTTTCCCTAAGGGGTTCTGTAACTCTTGTGGATGTTTAAATTGTCTCTGGTAAGTACAGTTTAAGTTGGTGCATTTAAACTATACAGTATGTGTCATATGAGACTACATGATATCCCCAGTTTAATTATTTTTTTCAGATAAGTTTGAGTGAAGAGGATCTGCTAGTGACTTTGACAGTACTGCAAGACAACCTTGGGGAGCAGGCTACTGCTACTTCGGTTGAAGACTTGACTACATCTGAAACCTCTGGTCAGTGATTAGGACAATAATACCTTGGTTCCAATAAAGCACAGCTTTTTCTAATGCAAGTCCTCACCACTACTAACACTTTATATTATTTTTATATATAGTTTCTGGTTCTTGCTGTGTGCTTTTTGTACAAGACATCTGGATGAGTATAACAAAATATACATATCACCAGAACTCACAGTAGAACAGGAAAAAAAAGTATAGAAACAGGTAAAAAGGGGGGGGGGGGGCTCCTGGTAGGACTGTCTGGTTTGTTCTCAACACACGATCAAGAATTCTGGGTTCGAATCTGGGCGGGACAGAAATGGTTGGGCACATCTATCACCTAATGTACCTGTTCATCTAGTCAGGTACTCAAGATTCATTTTTTATAGGTACTCATGTGTTATCCTGTTGTGAGGTTGCATCCAGGATGGGGTTCGTAATTCAACCTCGGGGAAGGGAGGGAACCTCGATATAAGCCTAACGTGTATGAATACACCCTGGTTACCTGTCCCCAACACAATGAACTATTATATATTATTATAGAACACAAACTTGGCTAAAAATAAAAAGAGGGCAAGTTATGAAGATAGTTGGAGGAGAGGATGTAGGCCTTCACCCAGTGAGATAGAATTAACCCTATACATACCAGCAACTAGTAGGCACAATACCAAAGGGGACAACATATGGAAAAATAGTGTGCAAAGCACAATAAAGATCCCTTGGCCCCAATGAACAGTGTCAGGTGTTTAAATTGCTTCTTTACAAATGCCAGAAGTCTGGTAAATAAAGTTGAGGCACTGTGCATTTGACTGAAAATACCAACATCATTGGGCTACTTGAAACATGGGGACAATTGAAGACATAATTAAAGGGGAATTCAGTCTTCTAAGATTCCACTTAACTTTCAAAAAGGACAGAACAGAAAGAGTGGATTGTGGTAGTGATGCTACATATATAAGAGGATGTGACTGCAACCAGCAGTGAGTTAAATAAACAATGTTATCCTCTGAATCTCTGTGGTACAATATACATTGCTAGTTTAAAACGGTAGAAAATTAGCAGTGGGAGTATAGTACATGGCAGACACAGCAACTGCAGAGGAAATTACAGTTACTGGTATCTAAATTAGTGAGCAATCAGTGTCTGCAAATTTTATGGCTGGTTTTGTTTAGATGGGTTTAGTTATAACAAAGATCTACTGTAATGGGACACAACATAATGCTCTTCTTATACTTCACTGCTTTAAGATCAAAATAAATTCTGAATGCTTTCACTTATGAAAGACTATTAATATATGTAAGTGTTTGGTAATACAAATTTTAAATTTAAATGTATTACCTATATTATTTAAATCTGTACTGTAAATATAAACTTTGCTGTTAGGGTGTTACTTTTATGGTATAGTGCTTGTCAACGATTTGCTGCACAAATTATTAACTACTCTCCTTTCTGTGCATGTTCATTGCTGCTAATTAGAAATTCCAAGGATCGCCAGTAAAGGTACGTACAGTATGTACAGTACTGTAAGTAATGAAGTGCCTTCCCACGTACCATTGTTGATTATAAATTGGTACTTTTAATTTGTGTTGAATATTATTAAGCCAAGGTTATGTAATGTCTCCATGGTTGTTCATGGGTTCTTGAGGAAAGTTATTATATAAAAATTAAAGTTTAAAATTATTGTATGATGAGAGTAAATTGAATATTTATTTATTGCTGTTTAATGTTGATGTATGTCAGAGAAAGCTGATGACAGTGAGTGTAAAAATGTAAAGTAATGGTTAGAAAGTGAGGAGACAGTAAAGTTGTGATCAGTGGAGAAGTGCTTCAGCTAGTTGATACCTTTAAATACTTTGGTTGTCAGCCCCTAGGGTTGCTTGTGCTGCAGGCAAGCTAAACTCTGGCGCCCTTACCAGCATAATTTTTTTAAATTTTCATGCTAAGATTTAAAAATTCATCAGTCAATACAGCTACTGAACCTATATTATATTTTATCATATCTGATGAATGTAAAATAACTTAAGAATAGCCAGATAGCTTTCATAAAAATTTTGAGGACACTATACAAGTTAAGAACAGTAGTGGAAATTTCCTTTCCGAATTTCTTTTCACAGTCCGGTCACCATAACAGAATTACTAATCAGATTCTCAATAAAAAATTTCACTCAAAGAATTTTAGCATTTTCTTTTTTATTTCATTATATTTTCATTTTTAAACATTTTTTTTCCTTATATTTGAACACACAACTGCCCCTAGTACATGGTGCCCTGGGCAACCGTCCAATTTGCCAGTACCTAAAACAGCCTCTGGCTTTGGGTGTGTAATTGACAAAAATATTTTTTTTTAAACCAAGTGGAGTGTAATTGATTTAATGAGATTTTTATATGAATCTCTCTCTCTCTCTCTCTCTCTCTCTCTCCACCTCTAATTTATTTTTCCAAGATGTATTTGTCCATATTCTTGTTGTTCTAAGCTGTTTGTACTTCTATATTTAACAGGGAAGTTGATGAGGGAAAAGGATGTAGAGAGTGTACTTGCTGAACATGGCCATATTTTTACCAAGATCAAGTTTTCCTTCACTGTTGAAGCTGTGACATTGGAATTACTCACAGGATGCAGTAGTGATCCTGTAAGTTTATTGTGTTCTTCAATTGAGTAAGCTTAATAGATTTGTTAAATTATGATTTCTTGTATAGTTCTTCGGTACTGTGTTTCAGGTTAAGGTGTGGAACTTGAGTATGTCATTAAGTGCATTGCATGGGGGATTTACCCTTGGGAAATTGGTTTAAACTGCAGTCTACTTTAAACAGTTATGTTGGAATTTGTTTCTTTAAAATTCAGCTTAATTAAGTGTTGGGATATTTTGCTAACCTTTGAGTTTAATGGAAATTGTGGGTCAAGAGTGCTTATCACTTACTTTTGTCACAAAATTTGTATTACACTTGCCCTCATTTTTGGCATGCATGCAAATAGAAGATTTCTGAAATTGAAAATTATATCTAACAGATGATTAGGTCTCTAGATTGTATCTCAGATTAAAACCATTTTGAATTTTATGTATAAAAACTTACTGTGAGAAAATTCGCCAAAGGATGTATTATGTTTACCATAATTTTCTGGGTTTGAAAATATTGTCAAGGCCTTGAAACTTTTTTATATTCATGTTAAATTTAATTTAGCCATGCTACAGGTAGGCAGGAGAGAGGAAATGCAGAAGAGAAATGGACTGCAAATTTTGAACAAGTGATATTTGTAGGGAAATGTTCATGATTTAATATGGTGAAAAAATAATGGATTAGTCATTCTTTTCTGATTTCCCATTTTTATTACTAATGTTTTAGTATTTTTTACTCGGCACCATCCTTTCATCTTGCATCTATACCTAAGTACTGTATAGGCATTATCTCTTCTTTCATGCAGCCCTCTAAACTCTTTCCTGTTATTATAAATTCCCTCTATTTAAATTGATTTACCACTTTTGCCACTTGACATGCCTCCTAGCAGGCAAAGTTAGTCCAAATGACCACTATTTGACGTTGATCTGTGACTTCATTTGACGGACTAAATCAGTCAAACCTTCATACAGGTATATTTAATGTCAGTAGGCAGATGTTGAATCTGACCAAAATTAGCATAGGTAATTGTAATTTCAGTACTATATATTGCTGACCATTAATTGATTGTAATTGTTTTGCTGACAAGTATGTACAAGTAAACCTTGTTTAATGTCGGAGTTAGGTTCCTGTAAACGGTAACTTTAACTGAAATGTGAACCCTAAACCTCATAGGCTTAGTGTTGAAAGTAAAGATACAATCCTAGGGTACTTTTCTGGTCATTTTTCTCACCTAAATAATTTGATATTGTTCAGAATAGTAATGGAAATTAAACAAAAGCATGATTTAATTGTAAACTTTAAGTATAAAATGTTATATACCAGATATATTACTTGACAAACAATCATTTCTCTGTAAGTCTGATTTACTTACCTATTAGTAACTACGGGAATTGAGATTTAGCTCTTTAGCTCTTTGTACCCCGTCTCCTAACTGTTTATACCTTGCGTACTAATTACCCCACTTAATATTAACGTTCTTCCCCCCTCCTCTCTTTTCTCCATCATAAAAACTAGGTAGATTTGTTACATATCTTCCTGTTCGAAAACCATACTGTCTGTTTGTTATTGTGTCATTTCTCTCCACGTGTTCTACCCATTTTTTTTTTTTTTTCTAGTTATCTTGGTTATCTTGAGATGATTATCTTATAAAGCCTCGGTTATCTTGAGGCTTTAGTGTCCCCGCGGCCCGGTCCTCGACAAGGCCTCCACCCCCAGGAAGCAGCCCGTGACAGCTGACTAACACCCAGGTACCCATTTACTGCTAGGTAACGGGCATAGGTGAAAGAAACTCTGCCCATTGTTTCTCGCTGGCGCCCGGGATCGAACCCGGGACCACAGTATCACAAGTCCAGTGTGCTGTCTGCTTAGCCGACCGGCTCCCTAGTGTTTTTATTACCACATGAACAAATCCACAAGGGCCGTGACGAGGATTCGAACCTGTGTCCGAGAGCATCCCAGACGCTTAATCAACTGAGCTATGACATGGTCAAAAGGAGTTGAAACCGAAGCTTACTGGATCCTGCTGCCTCTCCGAAGCACAAACCAGGGTTTTACACAACTCCCCTCATGCACTCGAGCTATGTAAATAGGTTTTTTCCACATGGAAATACCATGTTGGCCGTAACAACTCAGAAGTAAGGCTTTTGAAATTGAAAATTTGTATAAATGTTTTGTTCCAGGAGACAGTCTATGCATCTAGTGATTCAAGCAATGGAAAATCTGTGTCAAAATCAAGTGAGCCGGCCATTGGCGAGTCTTGTGCACAACATCCTGACAGTGTTGCTGCATCAAGTCTTGCAAATGTTACTCAACAAGAAACCAAAAAACCATATGCATCAACCTCGCAGGATTTTTCTACATCGTCGAATGATGGATTAAACACACGGAGACCGTCGTCAAAGTTGGGATGCAAAATAATGGCAGCAAGAAGAGCCCTGGCAGAGGTCAGTTTGCAGGTGGTTAGGATCAAAGGGAATATGATGTCTGATGGGTCGCTGGCTGCCAATCTTGTCCTCTTTGACTGTATCTTGCAAGATACAAGACCAGGTATGAAAGTTTTTGTTGCAATATTTATTTTAATGCCATTTCTGGTTCTAAACCAATGTAATGCCAAAGCTTTTCCTTTGAATTAATACATTCATTCCTTTAATATTTACCAAAGTAAGTCTCTTTGTGTCTTGTACGTTTCTTTCCATAGTCTTCATACTTGCAATTATTTCTGCATATAGGTTTTATTCATGTCATGTTTTCCTGTTCCTCCATGTAAAGAAGGGCTTAATATTCAAAATATTCCTCACGCTCAAGTGGTCATGCATGTATAGTGTCTGTAGCTACCTCACTAATAGATATGCTGCAGTACTGTGTAAACATTATTTATGTGGAGTCTATTCAAATTATTAAACTACAGTATATGTTTTCTAAAAGTTAGTTTTAGTCAAAATGTAAGTGGAACATGTCTGCACAATAACAGCAACTAGTCAACGAAAACATTTCCTCTTGTGTTAAAATTATAACTAGTCTTAAAATGATGTTTGTCTTCTGTAATCTTATATTAACCATTTGACAGTGCCAGTTATGTTTACAAAGCTAGCAAACATTTATGGAGCCCCTCGTGAATCTTACTTGTACAATATAGATAAACTTGTCTTTCTGCTCCCATATAGGTAACATGAATGATATCTGTTAGCTATTGAATTATCCGTGTTTTACATACATCGCTGCTTGTTCTGTGTTAGATCACCAAACACTAATAGTGCTGTGTCATTGACAGCATTACTTGGAAACAGAAAACAATCAGTTCTTGAGCCAGTATCACAACAGTTATAATCAGTGAATTAGTTTCACATTGTCTAGGACAGAGAACCTATTAGGCTTATTGTAGGTTTTGGTACACTCACATTCCTCAGGATGCTGCCCACAATAGGCAGCATTGTTTACCAATATGTACCAATATTGGTACATTGTGTACCAATATTTGTGTACCACAAATATGTATCAAGTCTTGGGTACATATTTACGGTGAAGTGAATAGTGGCATTGGGTGTAAGGAAACCTTTCTAAATGTCTTGTCATGACGAGGAGTTGAACCCAGAGCCAGTTAGTTGTAAGCCGACTTCACTAACCGCTGCTTTATAGGTCAGTATGACTTACTAGTCCTGAGCTGGGAAAGGAAATAGGAGTTAACTGCAGACAGTAATCTTTAAAGATCCTGAAAATGAGTATCAACAACGAAAAGTTACAAAGCTCAAAATGAACATAATTGACTATTAACTAGTTTACCTCCAAAGGCTTTCCTTTTTATAAGGAAACCTGAATTTACCCGAGGGCCCCCACGTCAGGAACAAGACGTCATAGACTTAAACTAAAAATTCAGTTTTGCAAACAGAGTGGTTGACAGTTGGAACGAGTTAAGGGAGAAGGTGGAGGAGGTCAAAACTGTCAGTAGTTTTAAAGCATTATATGATAGTGCTGGGAAGATGGGACACCACAAGCATAGCTGTCATCCTGGACTATACTTCAGTACAGTAATTACAAAAGCCCATGCAGAAGAGAATAGACAGACTACAGAGGCCCAGAGGAAATGCGCCACGTGCAGAATTAGAGTACCCTCCACCGTTACAGCAGCACCCTCTCACATATACCCCATGGGTGGGTGAGCCTTCTGGACACAGATTGGTCTTATCCATCTTCAGACATACAGCTACTGATCTTTGACCTGATATTGAAGATATGGTCATTTTCGTCTCCTATGGAAGAACATCATTAAGAGATCGATCAAGGCTGGCACATGCATCAGCTGCTCACTGCACTGCTGTGCAGCTAGAGGCCACAACAAGACTTAATAATGACGAATAAAATAGGTTCTGTAACTTCAAGAGGAAGAATTGTTCCCCCTCGGGGAAAAGCATTAAAGATGTATAACAGATTTATTTTAAAAGTCAGCCAAGGGAATTTAATGAAATTTATATAGACAGTGCTTAAGTGCTAAGATGTAGACCTGGTTAGATTTTGCTAAATTAAATTACGTTTTATGGCTCCATGTTAAAAAAAAATTCAAATGCACCTGGAAGTATAGAAACATGCTACATTCTGATATTTTACTCTTTTTCTCACTTAACTGATACAACTAATTTGCCCTGTCTTAATTACCCAGATCAAGAGGGGTTCATCACTCGGATGATGGAGAGGAAGGAACGGAGTGGTGAGCGTGGAATGATGGACCTAACGTATCGTCAAGAAATCTCCAAAGATATATACGGTGATTGCTATTTTTATTTTTAAGGAAATTTTTTTAGTTTTGAGCATGACTAACATATTATGACTAATGAAAATTATAATTAATGCAGTTACTGTATAATTTATTTAATAGTAAAATATTTTAAAGTGGCTAATGTTTCAAGCATATTATTCTTCTATTATGCTAACATTAAAAAAATTCAGCCTCAAAACAAGCATTCTTTCTATATTCAAAGTCCTATTTCTGTGAGTGTCCATTTAGTAGCTCCCTGTACCTATAGCACTAAGACTGTCAAGCCTTAAGGAATTACTTAAGACATTTGAGACCTACCAGGAGCTAGGGCCAAAATCTGGTTCTTGCTGGGAGGGGGGAGAGGGGAAGAGAGAAAGAGAATGAATATCTTGGTAGTCTCGATGATTCTGAGGATAAGTGTCCCCACGGCCCCGCCTTTGACCAACCTTCCTGGTTGGGTGTCTGGTCAACCAGACTGTTTAATGTGGCTGCTTGCAGCGTGATGTACAAGTCACAACCTGATTGTTAAAGAAGGTGATTGTCAAGTGATAAACCCATTAAAGAAGGTGATTGTCGAGTGATAAACCCAAGCCAATATCGTGAGATGATTTCGGGGCTCAACGTCCCCGCGGCCCAGTCCTCGACCAGGTCTCCTTTTTGTTACCCCCCCCCCAGAAAGCAGCCCATAGCAGGTGTCTAACTCCCAGGTACCTATTTACTGCTAGGTAAGCGTGGAATGCATCGGGATGCATTCTGCTAGGTAAGCGTGGAATGCATCGGGATGCATTCTGCTAGGTAAGCGTGGAATGCATCGGGATGCATTCTGCTAGGTAAGCGTGGAATGCATCGGGATGCATTCTGCTAGGTAAGCGTGGAATGCATCAGGGTGCATTCTGCTAGGTAAGTGTGGAATGTATGAATAAGCGTGTGCATCAGGGTGAAAGAGACTGCCCTTTTGTTTCTGCCTCCAACGAGGCTTGAACCTGGATGCCTCAGGACTACGAATCTGAAGTGCTGTCCACTCAGCTGTCAGGCCCCCTAGTAACTAGGGGGCCCTGACAACTGGCCCCCTAGTGTAAAAAAAAAGTATTAAAAATATAAAAAAGTAACTACTTAATTGCCCACCAGTAAAGGGCATTTCAATATATTCAACTCTTGATTTCAGGGATGGGCACCCTCAGTAGCTTCCCATAGCTAACCTACAATGGTACATCTCTATAGTATGTAGAAAGGGTACATCTCTTGGCTTTTTTTTTTTTTTTTTTTTTTTTAAGGGAAACACTAGATTAATAAAACAGAAATGACAGATGTTGCTTATCCATAGGAGAATAGGGCAGGAGACTTGAAACAGAATATTAGCACTGTGACAAATGCCCAAGAACCACTCAAGTGCAGTGAGGAAGAGGTACATACACAAAGTAGTGAGAGGCCAGTACTGTGGAACTTTGGTTTTCGAATGCCTGTTTTCAAATTTTTCGGTTCTTGAGCTCAATCTCTGAAAAATTTGACTCGGTACTCTAAGTTTGCCTCGGTGCTAGAGTTTGTTGATACACGTATGGGCCGACCGAGCACATGGTGCGCTTCAGTTTACCAGTGTCTCCCGCTAGTTTCATTTCTTTGTGAAGAATTTCATTGTTTTTGTTGTGCTTTTTTGGTTTCTGAACATTTTGGTGTCTGTTCTTATTATGTATCATGCCATGGGTTCCAAGAAAGTCAGTGGTAAAGATGATAGAGGAAAAAACAAGAGATCATTTATAGTGAGCCAATGTGATGTCACTGAAGACGTGTTAAAACATAGGGGAAAAAAGTGTGTTTAGACAGATTCTTAGTAAGACAAGCAGGCAGTGAGCCAACCAGGTCCTAGTGGTAGGCCTGCAAAATGTAAGAGAGAGTACACCCCAGAAATGTCATCACTGTTGTTATAATGAAAGGGACCCCCCCCCCTTTTGCAAACATTGACACGTGTTTGACTTGGTGACTGTTGCAGCATATGAACCCCTCTCCTACTGTTTATGTGCGTGTGGAGTTAAACAATTCATGTTTCAAGATGATGATCATGTCATGTTTAAACATGTGCATTTTATAGTTAATACTATTGTTAGTGTTGCTCTTTTCATTTCATCCCTGAAGATATGAAATGGGGGGACAATGATACTGTAATGATAAATATTAGAGAGAACATAAAATTTGACAGTCATCATGTTTAAACATGTAAAAAATCACGAAAATACTAAATATTGGATTGACTTTCAGTGGATCTGCGCATCTCTGGGTTTGTACTTGTGCTGCATCTGCCATACTTGTTGAGACTCCAGCATTTCTTCACTGATAACCTACCTCAGCAGGCTCCAGTGCCTTCCCAGCCAACCAAACCTAAAGACATTATCAAACCAAAGGTATTGGGGTAAAAGTTTTTTGTAATATGGAAATTAATAGTAGGTGACAGGTATAAATGTTTTAGTGAAGAGGTTAGCCGAGGTTAATGCTGGTGTATTTCTGAGCTTGGTTGCTTGCCGAGCCATCAGCCAGTGTCCATTAAGGCCACTACTATAGTGCGAAGGTTTTGTTCACCTTCACCCTTTCATGATAGGAACTTTGCACATTTCTGGGGAAACCCCTTGTGGCATCTTGAAGCTACCATCTCCAGTG
Organism: Procambarus clarkii; assembly: GCF_040958095.1. Classification (NCBI taxonomy): domain Eukaryota; kingdom Metazoa; phylum Arthropoda; class Malacostraca; order Decapoda; family Cambaridae; genus Procambarus; species Procambarus clarkii. Next base: position 27,645,489 of record NC_091219.1, on the reverse strand, counting down.
TAGGTGACTTTTACTAGGTGTCATTAGTGGCAAGCCAACCCTGCCTACAAACCAGCACTAACCTGAGATTTGCTTTTTAATCTAATCTTCTCAAATTTATATCTATTGTTTTGAGTTATATTTGTAGATATATTTCAAACCTTATAACCCCTTTGTTCTGTGTACCATTTCATCCATTTATATACTTCAAATCACGTCACCCTTTACTCTTCATCTTTAGAGAGAATTCAGCCCATCCTCCTGTTTAGGTAGTACTTATAGTAATGATGAGGACCATCATACATATATTGATGTAAAAAGGCAATTAGAAAGTAGAAATTAATACTATTGAATTTGGACAAACTGGAAAAGATTTTGTACTGATGTTGCAAAGACCACTTAACCTAACCTAACCTTCCTAGGCCAAATACACGTTATCCAAGGCCTAGTATATATATATATATATATATATATATATATATATATATATATATATATATATATATATATATATATATATATATATATATATATATATATATATATATATATAATATTATTATTATTATTATTATTATTATTATAATCATAATCAAATCAAATTCAAAATTCAAATTTTTATTCAGGTAAAAGTACATACATTGATGAAGAGTTCTACTCTTGTGCTATACTAGGCCTAGGAAAGTTTGGTTTTCAGTTTTATTTTTTCATACTCTATCAAGTGAATACACTAGTACCAAATTCTACTATCTAATTGTCCATTTTGTCTTATGAATGTACGATGGCCATATCTAAACAGGAGGATGGGTTAAAGAATTGTTGATTTTTTCCAGTCTTTTTATAAGGAAAGTTTCTCATCTTAGTATTAACTAACGACCTCGAAAGTTTCTACATAGCAAAATATACTATATAAACTAATGCTGCGTAAAAACACACTGTAGTTTTGTTAGTCCAGCAAATTGTTTGTTCTAATTCCACCATACCTATAACTCGATACACTCGCCTTATATGCCACTCTCAGTGGCACATACAAGCATACATATGATAATAAAATAAGATAATTCTATTTAGGGAAATGTACATGCATACAAAATGAGTTAAAATCAGAATGTTGGAAATCTAGATAAAGCATGTATATACTATGCCCAAGGCCACTAATACACTGTATTGGGCAAGCATGTTGTAGTTCCTCTCAAATTTGAAGTAGCTCTACTTGGAGCAATAAGAAAACAAATTACGACTTCAAATATGAATCTGTAGAATTTTAATTTAATTTTTCTTTCATCTTCACTTGAAAGAGTGACTCGAGTGTTGACGGCGATGGACGGCCTCGTGGTATAATGACTATACGTGTGAAGGTTGAGCAGCCAGATATCACAGTGGTTGAGGATGTGTCGTCCCTTGACACCTCTTGTATTATCCTTCATGTGAGTTCTATATTATGTTATACAGTTACTCTAAGCCTTAGCTTTGGTCAGCATGCTGAACTAACTTACATTATTCGATATTTTTCAGCCTGAAAAGTAGCAGAAGTAATTATGTAATTAATTGTAATTATCATAATCAAGTCTTCATTAATGTAATGCCATGATTCCTTTAAATGCAGGCTGAAGTAAACAGTGACATTAAGCAAACACCAGTGTCTCAGAATATCAGTGCCAGTATTGCTAACCTTCAGATGTACACGTGCTGCTATAATCCCCAAAAGAGGCAGAAGACGCTTTCACAGGTATAGTATATGTTTTCTTTTAAAAAATAGCCTTGTGTTTTTTTAAATTAAACAGAATATAGTAAATAACATAGCATAATAGCAGAAGTGGGGTGTTTCACATGTTCAGGTGATGTATATACACTTTATAAATATATGGATACTATATAGAGAGTTGATAGACACTCGGGTCTATAGGGCTTGAATTATCTTCATGGTGTACATTTGAGTGGGGAAAGTGGTAGGGAAGAAGCAGGTTACCCGGCTATGAAGGGCAATTGTGTGACAATATATATGTTGCTATTTTCCTGCAATACTGTGAAGTTTTCAAGGAGATAAGTTTTGGATGTCTTTTTCTGTAGATCCTGAGTCGATGTGAATTGTCACTTTTGTGTAGTGTAACCCCCAGCCATGCAGAGCACATTGATCTCAAGATGAGCCAAGTTGATCTACGAGTGTCTCCTGGTAAGTAAACTTACACTGTATTCCCATTTTAATACCTATACATATACACAAATGTATGCAAATAATCAAAGTCCTAGTTAGGCAATATTTTAATCCATGAAACTGTTATGTATTCATGTTAACCCATAACAAAAAGCTTCAACAAGTTAAATAAAGTTTATCTTTTTGAACAGCACATTGGATATTTTTCTATCCTTACGCACTGAACCTGTTCAGGAATCAAACTGTCTAATTTGCAGTGGAATGGTATGGGGTACGGAACATACATAGGCTGGCCAGAATAAGATTAAGTTAAAAACTGTAAGAAATATTAGCAATTATAAACCAATCCCCCCAATACAATTTTCATGGAGTCAGTTATACATAGTAATTTCTCTGGCATTTTTAGTGATCATAATATATTTTCTGAGACCCATACAGTTGTTTCAGTGCTTCTTAATAATAAAATTTCTGACAGAAGTGGAAGATGGGGAAGTACCTGGAGGAAGGGAGGGACCAAGGGAATGAGGACAAGGATGTCAAGGGGGGAGATGGAGGGGAAGAGTGGGGAAGAAGGTGAAAAGAAAGTGAGAAGAAACCCAGGGGCAGCTGGGGTACTCTATGTAAATAAATAGAAATGTCTGTTCAAGGCTGGAGGGTAGGGAGATTGGGGTAGGTAAGGGGATGAAATGTGGGAGATGAAAAGGAAGAGAGGGAGGAAGAGGGAAGATTGGGGAAAAGGGAGGATGTTGGGAGAGGGCAAAAGATGAGGGGGGGGGATACCTGGCAATGCCATCTGTTATAATTGCTTCATTTCTTCCTAGCTCCTTGAGTAATTTTTCCACTTTGTCTAGAGACACTTCTAGGTATTTCATGGTGTTCCCTGGAATTGGGTGTGTGTAGTTCCTTAAAAACCTCATTTTGTGCACATAATTACCTAAGTAATTACCTAAGTGTAGTTACAGGATGAGAGCTACGCTCGTGGTGTCCCGTCTTCCCAGCACTCTTTGTCATATAACAATAATTATTGAATTATTTAATGTTTTCACTTGTTCGTGACAATCCGTTTGCTCTAGGAGGCTTGAACCGCGGACCCCCACGCGTGTGAAGCCGTAGCTCTATCGACCGAGCTATTGAGTGGCCTTATGCTCACATTATGCTCACAAAATGCTCACATTTTTGTGCGTACACGCACATTTAGTGTTTTACACATTTCCTTTTCATTCTTTGTGACTTTTTCCCATTTTCAATCTGGATTTATCCTTTACATGCTGCTTGCTTTTAATGAATTTATATGGAAAAGGCCTGATTCTCTTTCACATATGCCCTCTGCCCTCTCTTCATTTCTTTCTGTGCATAAATGTAAAAGTTAAGTAATTTTAAAGTTAAGAATTTTTAATGTTTTTCCACTTACAGGAACCATAGAATTATTAAGTAGCATTGGTACAGCACTATCAAGCTTAGAAACAACTACAGAGGAGGTAACAGAGGAAGAACAGAATTGGTGTGGGATATGGGAGACCAAACCCCTCAATCCTACCGAGTTTTCTTTCTTGGAAGTAGGTGAGTTGTTGTGAAAATGAAGATAATCATGCCATTTATTCGTCAGTCATTCAATATTACCAATAATTTCCCATGTTAATAATATGGATTGCTTTTATTAACTATAAGCATTTAATTCCTATACTGCATGTTAGTTTTAATATGACAAGCCTCCTGTTCTCACAAAAAAAAAAAATCCCCTCCCCCCCCCACAATTTTTTTCGTACATTGCAATCCCTTCCCTGAAAACACACACACAAAAATAGATAAAACAACCCCCCTTCCTTGGTTGCAGTTAAGTGGAGATTAGGTGTGATGTCACAGCTGGTTGGTCTCCTGTGCCCTAGAATTGGGCTGGTAGCGTGGGTCATACAACATAAGTGAATTTCCACAAATATACAGTATATATACAGTATTTAAAAAAAAATCGGTACATTTCTATTACAACCTTATTTTTTTTTTATACAGTATAAGCCATTGGCTTTTGTGCATCTACAGTATTGACGTAATTTATCAGGTTCATTCCATATGAAATAGCGTTTACGGTAAAAAGTATTTGTGTTGACTCTGTTGCATCTTGACAGAGGAGACATTAAAGGTCATTTATCTTCACAGAGAATGCAGTAGAGGCTATTTGCAGAGAGGAAAAAGAATTAGCCTCTCCAATATGTGCTGGCTCTGGTGGGGAGATTGCTATGATTATGATGGAATGTTTGCTTGTGACACTGGAGGCTGGATCTCTTACCTCACCCATTCCACTCATCAAACTTCAGGCCAGTGTCTCTGCAAGTGCCACAGGCTTTCGTTCTCAGAAGGTGAGCCTGTGTAAGTTGTAATAACAAATTAAATTAAATATTAGATGTGTTAAATTTGATAACTAGAAATTAATTTCACATAAATAATGGGTATATTCCTTCCTGAGTCATGGAAAACAAACACAAATTTATTCCAATTAATACAAATTTAATTTATTATGGAGCAATGTCATTTATCCCAATATCATTGTTCCAAAAATCTGGTATAGTATAACTGAATGAAAGCCCATTGTGCGAATAATCTGATACTGGCGGGAGTTTTATTAGAGGCAAGAATTGCCAACTCGGTGTGTTGTTTAAGCATTTGTTGGCTTTTGTTGCTTCTAGCTGCACCCAGTCCATAATGAATACAGAGTTCTTTTTGTGAGAAGTATCTTGAAGTGTGGGGTAATGGTGGCAGAGGTTGGATAGTGACTTGTGGAAGCATTCATAATGCAGTTTGCACCTGACCTTCATGATTGAATGCCACATTGAGTGATATAAATTAACACCGATAAATGTTTCCAGATATTTTCCCAAAAAGTTTACACTCTTTTAAATGCTCATATATAACCGACATCCTCATCCATCACAAGAAACACCATACATATCTTGAGACATTTTGACTCTCTACATCTTATTTGGAGAACCCACCCAAGACATTTGTAATGAGCAACCCAGTCAAATCTCAATGTCCTTAAAAATTCTCACTAGTATATTATAAAGAGTATACATATGATATAGAAAATCAAACCAACAAAATGATTAGAGTAAGAGGGAGAGAGGAGGGAGGGGTAAAGGACAATGGGAGAGGGAACATATTCCTGAAAATTGTATAAAGTACTAACATAGAGATAAAAAATACTGAAGCTAAATAATTATAATACAGCTTAAGATGTCAGATTTTTGTTTCCACTAACAAAGACGAAACGTGATGATGATATTTTAAATGATGCTATATTCCTGAGGGGCTACTCGATTTGAAGATGAGAAAAAATTAGGAAAGGTGCAGGCGATGAGTCAAAATAACATGGCTAAAGTATGTTGACCAGACCACACACTAGAAGGTGAAGGGACTGACGACATTTCGGTCCGTCCTGGACCATTCTCAAGTCGATTGCCTTGAGAATCGACTTGAGAATGGTCCAGGACGGACCGAAACGTCGTCATCCCTTCACCTTCTAGTGTGTAGTCTGGTCAACGTAGGAAAGGTGCATGCATTGCCATGCTGGTGGACACCTAAAGTAAGTGAATTATTGATTGACAACCCACAAGAAGTTGACATACTGGCACTGGAGATTTATAATCAGAATAATAAACTGATAATCATAAATACCTACAGTCTACTGGCATGCAACACATGGAGAAAAGAGGAGAGGACCGATAAAAGAGAGGGCCTCATAATGATCATGAGAGAGAGAGAGACAGCAAGTGCAGTCAAGAATAAATCATGGCTGTTGTGCTCGGTGACTTCAACTTGAAAACAAAGGCTAGGAGTCCCATAAAGTAAGAACAGAGGACTTTTGGAGTGGTAGATTTTTAGATTTTTCCATTACTGCAAAAAGTCAGATAAAACTTATCGGAAACATTGAAATAAATACTGCATGTAAAAAATACATTCGCAGCAACTTTTGCCTGACAGCTGGCTTGGGGTGACCACCCTAGGCCTCTCTCTGGTGAGCACACGTGAATCGTGATGTCATTGAGACTTTCAGGCTTCACTGTGGTCAAAGTAAGTTGCGTACAATTTTTATTATTTTTCCCGTGATCAGAGAATGATCATTTTAACAATAATAGAAGGATTTTTTTTTTAATGCTCACCAGAATGTTGCATGGTCTAATCAATTGTGCAGCCCAAGGGTTAAGTGAGATGGTGGTGGAGACCAAATTGTCAATAGTTTCAAAGTGTTGTATAATAGTGCTGGGAAGATGAGCCACCATGAGCATAAGCTCTCATCCTGTAGCTTTTTTAGGCAATTACAAATAGTGGGAGGAAGTACACTTGATTGGGAAAAAAAGCAGCTTGCACAGCAAAAACAAAAATTGAGGAAGATAGAATAGCAGAATGAACGCTTAGCACCAAACAAGCCCAAAGCAGAGAAGACTATTATAAAAAATTAACAATAGTAAATGAGGTAATTTACTAAATTATCTACAAAGGTTAACTGGGGGTAGTCAGCTTTAATAATGAAAACCTAAATAACAAAGCTCCTGAATTAGAAAAGCCTTTTAAAGAGAAATTAGCTAATAATTATTGTAATATTTTAAACCAGCATTGAGAACCTGTTACATGTTTATATTTTCAGATGCATTTGAATGGAGAATTAAGCTCAGAACTCGCCTATTACAATCCGCGGTTGGCAGTGTGGGAACCATTGCTGGAGCCAGTGGAAGGTGCTGAAAAACTAGGTGCTCCTGAACACATACCTTGGACATTACAATTTGAGGTAGGTGCTCCTGGACACATACCTGAACAAATGATTCTGGTGAGCATTTTTACCATGGGGAGTAATAAGCAAAATGTTCCACTGAGCTCCCTGCCCCTGGGAAGAGGGATATAATTTGAAAGGTATTTGTCTCCTGGGGGTGTATAGATTGATAATGCCTAGTGAGTTCAAAGTTCTAACAAGGCCACAAAATGAAGCTGTGTGTGGATTTCTTAGAGTAGCCACATGATAAATTCTGTGAACATTGACACAAAAGTTTAAAGACTTATAGGCCTCTTGAGGTAATTTTGAGTTATATATTTCAATTATTTTAATGAATTCTTCCATTATTAAGATTACATAATATTCTATCATGGTATATATAATGGTGTAGGAGACTGTGGATATCTAGTTAAATTTGCATACATTTTTATTGCAGCTGATTAAAGATATGTGTGTGAATACATCCCGGGCACCATCCATTGCAAGTCCAGTTGCATATCCAGATGTAGAGGAAGCTGAAGAATTTGAAGAAATACCAAATGAGGAACCTGTTTGTTCTATATCTGTGACAGTTAAGGTATTTATTAGATAGAACCAGTTTGTAGTATATTTGTAACTGCAATGGCACTAATTATCAAGTTGCAACTCAAAGCAAAAATATATTGACCACCATATTATTAACGTATGTGATAAATAAGGTGCCAATTACTAAGTTTTTGCTAAGGAACTTAGTAAGCTAATTACTAAGTTCCATTTTTGGACACAAACACTCTTATAGTATAGATATGCTCATGGAACTGCCTACCTGCTGATGTTGCAAGTGCAAAGACATTACTGCAGTTCAAAATCAAGTTGGAAGTAATTCTTCGGAAAAATAGGGGGAGCTTTGACAAAGTGACCACCTTCTGTCCCCCCCATAGTGGGCACTATGTACAGGTATATGTTGGCCCTAGAGTAAATTCAAGTAACATTTCTAGTTTTTCACTAATAAACATAATGTATATTCTCCTGTGGTATTTCTTGAAGCACTTACTAAGGTAATAATGCTGTAACGTTACTGGATTCCATTTTAACCCTTACAGTGGCTATCGTCAATTGTTGATTCACAGGGTAATGGGTTATCATATGAAGATTTAGCAAATTATTGTCTGGGTTTTACATATATGATGCAAATATGGATGTAATAGGTCTATGTGGAGGTTTTCCACATAGACCTATTCTACATATGGATATAAAAGCTCTCTGAGGATGTAAATATTGAAAAAAACTTATAAAACAGTGAAACATCGGAGGGCAAAACATGAAGCGTCAGCATAGTCGAGCACCAGGCGTTGACAAGTGCCAGGTGCTGCCTTGCAGAGTGCCTCTATCCAGTGAAACTGATAAATATTCACTTATTTTCACATTTTTCTTACATTTTGCATATAAATTAATAATTCTATAATGAAATATTATTTGTTTGGATTTTTTTATTTTTTGTGCATATGCGGGGTACGATCATTTCTCAGTAGCCGCTGTGTAAGGGGTTAAAAGAATTTAAATAATTATTTTTTTTGTAATACAGATTGTGGAGTTCAACGCTGTACTAAGCATATAGCTAGAAAATTTGTTTGCCTAATAAGCATTATGGTTTTGTTTCTTTAAATTCATTAAAACATTAAATTGCAGGATCCACTAGAGCTGACAGTGACCAAAACTTTCATGGAAGTCTTAAAATCTCTCTCTGAAGCTTTCTCCGAAGCATACAAAAGAACTGTGACTGGAACCAAGAGCCCCTGTGCACCATATCGCATCATTAACCGCACCGGGGTGCACATCATTGCAGCCATCATGCAATCAGGTTTTCAGGTAAGTAAAATGATGATTGTTTTTGCTTGTGTATATGTAGCAGGAGTATCAAAATGGTTTTGGCTTGTATACATTGCAATACATCAGAAAGGTTAGGGAGAAAAAAAAGCTACCTCTTGAAAGAAAGAAAACTGGACAGTGAGGGAATACAAAGCAACCTAGGTCATTGGGAGTCCCAGTTTGCAGCCTACCTATCTTGCTCAACTGGTGTATCTTGGGTAAGATGGCCTCTGCTGGGACTCCTGTGGTACTTCCTGGTTTAACTAAGTGGTGTTTGTTTCTCTTGAAATATTGTTCATACAAGGCTATTACTTTGTTTTATTTAATATACAGTTCATGTTTATGCTTAATTCCACCAACATTGTTCTCCATAATTTTCGTTTCAATATGACTCTGGGCCAGTTTTTCCATCAGAGGCCAGATTCACAAAGCAGTTATGCAAGTACTTACAAACCTGTACATCTTTTCTCGATCTTTGGCGGCTTTGTTTACAATTATTAAACATGTTAATGAGCTCCGAAGCACCAGGAGGCTGTTTATAACAATGAGAAGAGTTGATTGGAACGTTTCCATGCTTGTAAACTGTTTAATAAATGTAATCAAAGCCGTCAGAGATTGAGGAAAGATGTACTTGATCAACTACCGAGCATGAACACAGCATTTGAGTGCTGAATTGTTCAAGTTGGAAGCCGTTCTAGTACCAGTACTGAGGTTCCTCTATATGAGTTTGTGGTATTAGGTATAAATAGGAGCTGTCTTCCATTGATCCACCATATATTACGTCTCTTTATCTGATTACCATAAAAGGTTCTCTCTCCCCTATTTGTAATGAATGGCACTTGTTACTAAATGTTTGTGTAGTTGTTTATATTTATCTGTTGTTACCTATTTTAACCTCCATTATCTGGCTCCAGTTAAACAAACTGTTACATTTTCAGGTTGCAGCAGCAGGTGGAGATGAAGTAGAGCAAGTAACAGTTGAATCTGGGGCTGAAGTGGATCTTTTTGATGTAAAGCCTTTGACACCTAAACACAAGAGAGTGGCATCACTTGTGGCAGAGTGCCAGACAATTCAGGATCGAAACATTCTCATTAAGGTAATATGGACTAAAAAGTGATTATTAAGTGCATTTGCATACAAGTGAAAAGTATGAAAATGATGGAAAGCAAAAGTAGAAAATAAAATTTTGAGGGAGCATGTGGCAGCTGTAGGAGCGCCTGACAGCTGGGTGGACAGCCCTTCGGATTCATAGTCCTGAGGTTCTGGGTTCGATCCCGGTGGAGGCGGAGGCAAATGAGCAAAATGTTTCTTTCACACTGATACCCCTGTTACCTATCAGTAAATAGGTACCTGGGAGTTAGACAGCTGCTGCGGGCTGCTTCCTGGGGGAGCGTGTAACAAAAATGAGGCCTGGTCGAGGACCGGGCCGTGGGGATGCTAAGCCCCGAAATCATTTCAAGATAACCTCAAGAAGGGGTGTATGCCGAGATTTCAGATTAATCACATTTAGTTACTCCCAGAAGTAACTGTCTTCTGTGTCCTTGTATAGGGACATTCACAGTCAAGCTAGATGACAGCACAGGACTACAGGAAATTATCATATATCTGTGCAGGTCATATAAAGGCTTGAAAGTCACTAGAGAATATTCAGCCCTGATGGGAATGATCCCTCAAAGACAGTTCATTAAATTTCAAAGCGGTGCTGTACCCTGGTTATCACAAGTGACCACCAATGATGGTGCTCATTAGCAACTGGTTGGACTGCATGTTCAATTCCCCCATCAAACACCATGAGGTGGCAGCAACACTAGTGTTCATCACTGACCCCAAGGCAGCATACATTCTTTTGTTCAGTGTATGACTAGATTTCAATTAAGGTGGATATGTTAACATGAATAACAGTTAGTTCCTGGTAATTAATGAGCTTTGTATATTTAATTTATTTGCTGGTGGTGGTTCTGAATCTTCTAAACTTTTCTTATGTTTTTCTTCACTTGAGAAGGAAGTTGAAAAATTGACTTACCAAAGTTCATTTTTAAATTTTATTTGGCCTGATGCTAAGACATGCATTTTATTAACCCTTGTTAACATTATCAGAGGCAGTCTGAATGGTTACAGGTTCTTGTGGTGCAGGATAAATAGGTAAGATGAGCCATTATACGATACTATAGTTGCCATTCCTTACTTAAGACTATGGTAATAAAAGCAGCAATTAACTTTTTCTGACAAGCTGCACTATCTATGTACATAAACAATTATTAGGTGTTCTTACTATTCATAAAATCATATACTGTATTTTACTATAACCCGTATAGCAACCCATCCTCCAAAATGATAGTACATGCAATACCTGATAGGCTAGTCAGCTGTTGTATGGATTGTTTACACCATATAACAATCCACATTCTCTGCTATTGAAATTGTAAATACAGAAATTTTGTAAACTAACAAAGAAATAAAATGGAAGGCAGTCTAACTTATTCTACACCTAATATAAGCTATCCGAGGCCTGACCTAACCTATCATAAACTTGTAATATTACATGTATATTATGTATTTAGCCTAGGATTATTGTACTGTACTTACATTTGAACTAGGATAGATTAGGATAGGCTATTGTTATGATTGTTTATAATGTCAGTAGTACAACATGTGAACTGTTAAATGGCTGCAGCAGTCCATATTTTGTGTACCTCAGTCAGAGTGCAGTAACATTTTAGGTTGAGGTTAGATTGTTATAGATGGATGAGAAGATATATATTTAAAGATCAGTAATAATGCATTTAATTGTGTTGACACTTAATGTGTTTTAAATTTTTCAGATTCCAAGTTTAAACTGCAAGTGTTTGATTCCTGTTGCCCGAGCTGATAAACGCTATTTTGAAGTTGATCACGAGAGTGGGGATAAGTTGGGTCTGGTCGCCAACATATCTGTAGAGAATGGTTGCAAGATCATCACGCTCAGTTCTTGTGTGCAGGTATGTACTTGGTTGTTACTTGCATGTTATTCTAGAGAATGTGTGTGTGTTAGGTCATGTACTGTTTGTGTGCAAAAGAATGCATTTAGTTATTATTTGTGTAGTTTTGGGGAGAATGTTTCTTTCCACCAATGTTCTACATTTTGTTCACAAACTTGCATATAATCAGCTTGCTTTGCATTTTTTTTTTTGTCTAACTGCTCTAGTTCATTGATTTCTTTGTGAGGCTTCAAGGATGATGGTGGTTGGGGTTTTCCTGGTATGGGGTTGTGCCTGGGCTGCACGTATACATAATTACAGCATGCCACCTAGTCCTTATTAGCTGCCTTTGTCTCATAGACTGGTTTTGGCATTTGTCTATCGGCAAGCTGCCCTAATGCCTGGTGTCCCTACTTGATTTTTACTTCAGGGGTCTGGCAAACTGCCTGTGAACACTGGCGTGGTTTGGATTGGAGATTTCCAACGAGCCTGCTCTCGCTGGGTGCGAGTTTGAATGCTGTACCTCGGTTTTGTTATATACTGATCATCACCCCTTCTTCCTCCTCCATGCCACCTTCATCCTTGGAATCGGTGACGTGCGTCCTCGTTGGTTCTCTATTAGCTAACCTCCCATTATTGGGATGACTTGTCAGGCGGCAGCCACTTTAAGGGAACCGTTTTCTCGTATACAGTACGTATTTGCGACTGTGTTGATGTGAATGCCCCAATTTTGGCCCCCCATTGTGTTACAGTACTTCTATTCAAGGTTGAGACAGTTGATGTTTCCACCTTATTCTACATTTAACCCACTATTATTAGTTTCCTGGCCCATCTGGTTTTTGTTTGCAAGGCCTACGGATGCTATTGGTTCTTCCTTGGAGGTCATGTCATTTCTGAGGGTTTGCCTTTTCCATGCCTGCAGTGGAGGCAGTTGAGCCTATGCTTCCTTTGTGCAGTTTGAGGCTTACATGTTTTCACTAGCCCTGCCCTAGGATGTGTGCTTCTGGCAACTGCCTGGTTTTGTTGGCTGTCTCAACAAAAACATGCTGGTTGTCATGGTTGGGAGATTGGGAAGCTTCATGCTCTCCTCCTCCTCCTCCTCCTCCTCCTCCTCCTCCTCCTCCTCCTCATGGGAGAAGGAGATAGCTGGTTACAAGTATGGTCTTTTGGTGATTTATGGTTTGCTCAGAAATGTGTAATGAAATAGGTTTTAAAAATGATGAATGAGAACAATTGGGTGTTATACCTGCTTTGCATGTTCCAGTAGGCTTACTGCAGTGTTCTTTTATAATTACAAGTACTTGTATACTTGTAGTAGTATTATTTATTGTATAAAATAGATATTAGTATGAATGATAGGTATTTTTAAGCAATTTATTATCAAGACATAAGGGATGGGCTTATATCTGATTCTTCTCATTGCTTGTCTCCATGCTTGTGTATGCAAAGCAAAATTGTTGTATTCAGCTTTATAGCTTATGGTCCCTTTTAAGTAAAAAAAAATTATCATGAGAGAATAATTTTAGAAAATTTTGTTTATCAGGTGACCAACTACTTGGATGTGACAGTCGATGTCTACTACATGACGGACAGAGGAAATGAAGTGGAGTTTGTGTTATCACTGGAACAGGACGAGTGTGCCATGCTCCCACTTCATGCTGTACACACTCCCACTGCTGAACTCTTCTTTTCTGTTAAAGGGTTAGTTTTATGGAAAAATTATCACAGAATTTTTTGAGCAATAAAATATAATTCAAGTGTCATTTCTGAGAATTTCAGATGCAAAACTGGAAACCTAGGTTTCCAGTCAGTCGACATGTCTGTTAGCTAGATATTAGGGCCTTTCCCAGCTTGCCAGGTTCAGGTTCCAGATGAACTGACAGAAGTCCCAGTTGGTCCCATCACAGGTTCGTACTTGGTTAGGCCTCATGTGGGACTGTCAGCATTGCTTTGCCCACCTCTGGTGGCCTTGATCCGGCTGCAGCACCACCATCTATCGGTATTAAAACAGCCCCGTGTACCTGGTATGCTCCAGGTATATGACGAAGAGGTTGCTCGAGCAGTTGTGGGGGAGCCTGAATTTTGCTTGCCTTGTGTTTTCTCTGGGCAAGGTTTGGCTGCGGCTGCTGTTCTGGTATTTCTAGGGCAGCCCCCTTTGCCACTTCCATGATCGTTGGTTGCCGGCCTCGTTAGCCCTGTGCCGGCTGCTGTGATGCCGACTTTCTCTTTGGGTTCAGTTCCCTGGCATCATCTAAAACCCTCACATCTACTAAAACTCTCTCGACGTATTCAGGGATGCCTCGTCTCTTGACTAGGGCTTTGTGACCTGAGCTCACCAAGCTGGCCATGGTTGTTGGTCTCTCCTTCATCAAGCACACAGTAGAGTTCGAGAGTTTGTAGCCATATGGCACGCTCTATATACTGAACATATGATGTTTCGGTGTTTCTTCCCAGAATGGCTGATTAGTTTTAGCTGTCTTTCAATTGTAAAGGGTCATCACTACCTCTGATACTGGGGCATCACCAGTACATGTAGTCTTTTTGTTCTAATCTGTTATTAATAATTTCCTTCATAAAAATCTGGTAGTTGTATGGCATAGGGTCTATTCCAGGTCAGATAGGCCCCTAAATGTCAAGTACTGGGCTCATCTTATCCTGGACAGTCTTCATCTAATTTAAAAAAAAAAAACTGTGGAACTACACTAACTATATTGGGGGACTACACTGTAACTATACTGGGGTACCATACTTTAACAATACTAGGGGACTACACTATACACTGGGGGACCACACTGGGACCACATGGGGGGATAATACACCAGGACTACACTGTCAGTGGTGGACAATACTGTGACTACACTGGTAGGGACAATACTGGGACCACACTGGATACGTGAACACTGCTGACAGGGACAACTTGAGTCATGCACATTGCATGTCCTGCCTTACAGACATTGTGGTAGCATCTCACATTCAACTAACTGTGGAGCATGTAAAAGTAGCACTGTATAAAAAATAATTTGATTAAAAAAAATATACAGTACTTAAGAATGTGATACAGGGAGGACAACAGAGCTGGTTTGTATAGCAGATCCAGTTTTAAAAATTGGGACTTTGATGGCCATTAGAGCACGTGCAAGTCTCAGGTTTGAAAACAGAGACCCTGGTAATGTTTCAAAACATTCTTCAGGAACCATATACTGTAATGTTAAATTATCTATAGTTGTCTGACTGTTGTGAAATAAATGACTCTGTGCTATTGTTTTATCTTGGCCTACAATTTAAATGAAGTATTGTTTGTCATAATTGGCTCATGAACATCTTTACTAACTTTCATACAATGATGCATTATTGAATCTATACTTAAAGGCATTATAATGGAGTAATTTGCAGGCATTCGGTGTGTATTGTACCATTTGTTTGGCGTGGACTTCAAAATGTGCCTGGGCATGTCCAGGAACTCCAATGTCTACCCAGAGATGTCCATGAAGTGCATGCTACACCATTCCTGATATCAGTAAGTAAGGGTTAAATGGTTTTGTATAATTTTGTTACTACAGTATTGCTGTGAATAGTGAATATATTCCTCTGATCTTCTCACTGGATTTGGTTTTAGCCCCTGTACTGTACTCGCCAAGATCTCCGTTGACAGGGGGTGTGCTCACCAAGAAAATATTTTTTTAGGTATAGCCTACAATTCAAAACTCGCACGTGATAACCTGGGTAGGAAATGGGCGCCTCAGGCCTTCAGTGATCGTCTGTTAAATTCCTGGCATGCTTAATGGTCACGGTAGGCTCGGTTTGTAGTGAGCAACCATAGTTGATGAGTGGGCATCTAGCTCAGTCACACTCTGGTTACTTGGTACAAAAATCATTCACACAGGATGAAATATGTCAAGTATTGTAATGTCAAGAAATGTCAAGAAATGTCAAGAAATATGTCAAGCAAGGACGCCACAGCTTCGTGTCGTCCTTTGCAGATGACACAAAAATCAGCATGAAAATTACCTCTGCTGAAGACATTGAAAAACTACAAGCAGATGTCAACAAAGTTTTTGATTGGGCAGCAGAAAATAACATGATGTTTAACAGTGATAAATTTCAGGTACTCAGGTACGGCAAAAATGAGGATCTGAAACATAATACAGGGTACAAAACACAATCGAATCTTCCCATAGTAGAAAAACAGCATGTCAAGGATTTGGGAATAATGATGTCCGACGATCTAACGTTTAGGGAGCATAACCCAGCAAATATCGCGTCAGCCAGAAAAATGATCGGATGGATTACGAGAACTTTCAAATCCATGGATCCCATCACAATGGTTGTACTCTTCAAGTCACTTGTGCTGTCCCGTCTCGAGTACTGCTCAGTACTCACTTCCCCCTTCAGAGCAGGAGAGATTGCTGAAATAGAGGGAATACAGAGAACATATACGGCACGCATAGACGAGATAAAACACCTAAATTATTGGGATCGTCTCAAAGCTCTCCAAATGTACTCTCTAGAAAGGAGACGAGAGAGATACCAAATAATATACACATGGAAAATACTGGAGGGTCAGGTCCCAAATCTACACAGTAAAATAACAACGTACTGGAGTGAACGATATGGAAGAAAATGCAAGATTGAACCAGTGAAGAGCAGAGGTGCCATAGGCACAATCAGAGAGCACTGTATAAACATCAGGGGTCCGCGGTTGTTCAACGTCCTCCCAGCGAGCATAAGAAATATTGCCGGAACAACCGTGGACATCTTCAAGAGAAAACTGGACGGTTTTCTAAGAGAAGTTCCGGATCAGCCGGGCTGTGGTGGGTACGTGGCCCTGCGGGCCGCTCCAAGCAACAGCCTGGTGGACCAAACTCTCACAAGTCGAGCCTGGCCTCGGGCCGGGCTTGGGGAGTAGAAGAACTCCCAGAACCCCATCAACCAGGTATCAACCAGGTATTGTATGAATAATGTTGATAATAATGATGACAATCAAAGACCCAATAACACCCTAATACAGTTGTCGGATATCAGTGATACGGACATAGGTGGTAATGATACAGTGAGCATGTGTAGTGTGACGATTACACCCCTGCCCCCACATCCTAGGTCATCACCACTGCAAGTCTGTTTATTACTAGTTGTGTCACCTGCTGTTTCTCCATGCCATGGATATATGGAAGACGACTCATTTTCCAGATTCAGTGACATTGATTCTGATTTGTAGTAGCTTAGATGATGCTTGTAGTAGCGGCCCTCATCGTGTTGCTAGTCAGAGGTTTGCAATGTCAGCAGCTCACCCTGCAGAGTGATGGGCTGTGATGAGCCATAGAGAACTTGAGGCAAGAGTGGCCTCAGGTTCGACGGTTTGTAGTTGCCCTATGCTATACAGGAGAGCTTCAACTCCCAGCCAACGAACTTTCTTCATAAGGTGGAGCTGGGGTGTTAGTACCTGTGGTGTTGGGTGTGGTATTGGAGTCACCACAAGCAGCACTGGTGGGAATTGTTACAATCTTCTGGGAAGATTGTAACAATTTTGTGCCAGAAATACCTGCATTGATGATACGAATTTAGGTGTTAGACATTTTCCCTTATGCTGGTAATAATATGATTGAAAGTGAGTATTTTATGGCATATTTTGATGAACCTTTCGTGAAACATCTCATTGATGAAGCCATTAAGAGAAACTTATTACAGACGACTTGTTGCCATCTTCACATTTTCTATGTTAGAAAGACACCGCTGTGCCCGAGACACGTATTTCTTGTTCTCTGTATGATGAAACATTCAGTAAAATATGCATACAGGATTATTGGAACAAAGAAAGCATTTGTTGTAACACTAGTTTTCGGGAGATATATGTCTCATAACAAGTTTCGTCTACTTCTCGAGTTGAGTAAATGATTGACTGGGGGAAGTAAAGAACATAGTCAGTGATCCGAGAGGAAAGTTCAGATATTTCTTTGTACCAAGTCAGAATGTAGTGATTAATGAATCACTTGTTCTTTTCAAGGGACATCTTTCTTTCAGCAGTATATCCCATTTGAAATACAGTAGCATGGATTTGGACGTAAATGCTTTGTGCTCTGTGATTGTGAAACTGGAATGATAGATATATTAAATTCCAGTACAAACACAGACATACCCAGTCACGTTCCTTACAGGTTTTCGGGGCAGTGTTTTATAGATGCTCATGGAACCACTGTTAAATAAGAGGCACATTTTGTATACTTACAATAATTATACCAATCCCTTTGCTAACTACTGTATGTTTCTGCATGAACATAACACTGGAGTCTGTGGCACAATAAAGGCACATAGAGAAATTTCAGTTTGTTAAAGGTTATTCAATAGGTGAATGTCAACCAAGAAAAAGCAACACAATTTTATTTGTGAGTTCGATAGACAAGTATGAAGTGAATGTTGACAACAATACACACTGGTGAAATGGCACGGTGGCAAGCAGAACTTTGTCTGTCATTTAGTAGATTCTAGTTTCTTTCATGAAAAAGCATGTAATTAATGTAATGTTTTGGATTGTATATTATAGATTCTTTTCTCAAAATGTGCAACTTCTATTGTGAACAGGCCACTGGAGATGTAGAGCAAATTTTATGGAATAACACAGGTCGACGCACCATGAAGAGTGCACTCTACAAGGTTCAGCTGCGGCCATGCTTGGTACTGCACAATCTTCTCCCAGTACCCATCTCGCTGGAACCTCCTGGCACCATCTCCTCTCGAGTCCTTATGCCTGGCTCATGTTTACAGCTGACAAAGGCTCGGCTAGGCTCCATGTACTTGGAACTGCAGGTGAAACACTATTCCACATTGCAATCTTTCATTATTGATGTGTTCTATGATTCTACTATGCATGACCAGCTGTCTTTGAATTTGAAAAACTCGTGAACATATCACTTTAATGTACATGGTAAAACAAAGATATTTTGTAATTTTTAAGTTTATATGCCTGGGTTGTGGCACAGGGAGCCACAGCTCTGTGCCTCTGTGAAGGGACCAGATTCTGGCACTGGGTCCCCTGCCCTTATGTGCATCTGGAAAGGGATAGTAAATATGAGGGGTCAAGTAGCTGTGGTTGTAGTGGTTGCTTTTAATACTAACATGTCTTGGTGTTCAGACCTTTCTTGTAACAATTAGTAAGTCATTTAACATGTCATTTTTTTCCAGTTACTTGATTACCAGTCCAGGGACTGGGTGTGTGGTAAAGCTGTTGAATCCAACCCTCCGGAGTTAAGTGTGTGGACATTTGAGTCAAGGGGCGATATCATGGGTGGGCCTCTTCACTTGGACCTTGGTATGCTTGTTGCCAAGTCCAAGGCAAGTCTCTCCCTCAGCCTCTACTGCCCTTTCTGGATGGTTAACAAGACTGGACTTATGTTAACATATAGGGTATGTAATCTCCTGTAGTGTATGCAACCAGCAAGTTTGTAGTACCTAAGTTATTCAGTTATAAAAATTGTGTGAGTGTGAGCAATCAAGTAAGAGCAACAAGAAAGAGTACTGTAATACAAAATTGAGTTAGATTACAATTATCTTTTAGTTAAAGTACAGTGCTATGATTATGGTGCATGATTTATCAATAAATAGTTTCAATATTTGGATCGGTCTTATTGTTATATTGTGGATTTCTGTGTAATTGCCAGAGTGTAATTGCCAGTGTACTTGCCTAATTGCACTTACCTAATTGTGCTTGCGGGGGTTGAGCTCTGGCTCTTTGGTCCCGCCTCTCAACTGTCAATCAACTAATGTATAGGTTCCTGAGCCTACTGGGTTCTATCATATCTACATTTGAAACTGTGTATGGAGTCATCCTCCACCACATCACTTCCTAATGCATTCCATTTGTCTAAGTGTAATTACAGTAAGGATGAAAGCTATGCTCATAGTGTCCAATCTTCCCAGTACAGTACTGTCAAATAACGCTTTGAAACTATTGACGGTTTAGGGCTTCCACCACCTCACTTGTTCCACTCGTCTACCACAATGGAAAAGAAAACTTTCTAATATTTTTTCAGCACCTTTGTTTCCCTAGCTTGAATCTGTGATCTCTTGTTATTGAAGTTGCTGGTTTCAGAAACTCCTCCGTCAATTTGGTCAATTCATATTATTATTTTGTAAGTGGGGGATCATATCACCTCTTTTTCTTCTATCTTCTAGCTTTGGCATATTTAATGCCTCTAGCTATCTTCGTAACTCCCGTTTTTCAGTTCCAGAAGCCGTTTTGTAGTATGCTTTCATACCTTTTCCAGTTTAATGATGTGCTTGAGATATGGGTACCATACAGCTGCTGCATATTCAAATTTTGATCTCATAAGTCATGAACAGTTTCTTTAATATTTCATCGTCCATGTAATTAAGAGATTATGAAATTGGAAATTATATGCTCCTTGCACAATGTTCTTTGTGTTTCTCTGGTGACAGTCTATCCAAAACCAGCCCTAATTATTCTTTGTCAGTTCTTTTATTCCTTTCCACATAATTTGTAAGTTGTGTTTGGTCTATTTTCTCCAATTCCCCATTCCATAACATGGTATTTATTCACTTCTGAATTCCATTTGCCACATGGTACTCCAAGCACTTGTTTCATCTAGATCAATTTGAAGGGCATGACAATAATTTAGGTCTTCTATTTCTCTGTAGTTTAAAATCATCAGCGAACATGTTTATTTAATTTTATATTCCTTATGGTAGGTCATTTCTGTAGATGATGAACCTTACTGGTACAAGAACTGAACCTTGTTGTACTCTGCTCGTATCACTCTTCCAGTCATATACATTGTCTCTGACTTTTGCCCTCATCTTTCGGTCAGTTAAACAAACTTTCATCCATGTCAGAAGTCTCCTTGTCACCCCTCCAGCTGTGCAGTACAGGGTACCGCTGTTCTGGTGCTGGCGACTGCTGTGCTCGTGCCGGGTACAGCTGTGTTTGTGCTGGGTAGGGTTATGCTGGTGCTGGCTACTGCTGTGTTTGTCGATTCTCTTCTACTGTTTCTAGCAAAATATTGACTCATTTTGGTTTTCCTTCCTTACTTTTGTCATTGCCTTAAGGCAAATATCTTTCATCCTTAAAATGCCTGATGGCTCTGGATTATCAGTTTGTGAAACAATATCAAGGAGTTTATCAACATGGAACATCAACACATGAGGTGGATTGTAGCTTTGTCATGATCATTCTCATCTTCCTCTTTGTCATCAACAGTGCCAGTAACATTTTAATGTTACTGGCACTGTTAATGTTGCTCATGTTACTGTTAATGTTACTCATGATCTCTTCCTCTGTTAAATGACCAATGGGTGGGGCGTCAGGATTAGTATCTAACCACTCCACTCCACTACATTGTTCGGTCACCTCCACCTCACCAGCCTTTTGTAGTTGTTGATAAATTTCATTTGGAATGCATTTAAAATCAATTTCTTCTTCCTCTGCTACTTCAGCATTATCAAGGAATAAGTTTTCTCCAACAATTTCTTATTGCAAACTTTAAGTTTATCCCAACCATCAGCCTAGTTGTAAATTCCTTCCCTAATTGAGTACTTTTTTGTAACATTGCAGTGTTGCTTTACCTTTTGAGTTGGTTCCTTGTCTTCTGTCTTCATCTGACTCGAAGAACTTTTTTCATTCCAAAATTGTTAAATACCCTCACCCTGACCACATGTTGAAAAAAGGCACAAAAAGTACTTACTTTGGCCGGAGTGGTGTCCACAAAATGGGGTGTGACATCACAGCTGGGTGGTCACCCATGGCAGAGACTCCCGGAGGCGGTCATGTGCCAGATTCAACAAGGGCAAGGTGCCACAAATATGTTCATGTTAATTTTGTTTGCACTAATTAATATGCATTTTTGTATTTTTTCTGGCTTATCTTATGTATATTGAAGTAGTTTACAATATTCATTCAGTAGAACATCTGTACTGTTCAAAGAAACTTGTGGACACTATTGTGTCCACAAACATTGTTAATTTTTTCAAAAATACATGTTCAATTATTTACATCACTGTAAACACACGAGTACTGCACGAGTGTGTAATAGCCACTGAAGCCGTACACGTACAGAGAGTTTTGCTTTCTTTCTCTGTTGTGTGTGCTTGCAAACAACACAGGCATGTTTACCCTTGTCAAGTGTTCCTGTACTTGGCCTATAACCAAACTTGTGTACAGTAAGATGAGCTTTACACTTAAGTCTGTCGGGAACTGCGTGAGGCATTGTTGGTGTACACCCAAGTGTCACAATACTACCTTCCACCTAATATTTCACCAGCAATTGTGACACTAGAGCAGGCTGAATGTACGGATTGGTGGTTTCTTACCAGATTTCACGGATACACGTTGAAACGACTCAACACTGAAACGTCCACAAGGTGAAAAAACAATTTC
The DNA here is from genome assembly GCF_040958095.1 of Procambarus clarkii. Lineage (NCBI taxonomy): Eukaryota > Metazoa > Arthropoda > Malacostraca > Decapoda > Cambaridae > Procambarus > Procambarus clarkii. Next base: position 27,623,403 of record NC_091219.1, on the reverse strand, counting down.
TTCGTCCACTTCACAGATTTTCTCGTGCACTCAATGGCACCAACCATCAAGTTACATTACAGTAATCTACTAAGCACATATTTACATTGTAGTCTATGACACAATTGGGTTTATACATTTTCACGAGTTTCAAAATTCATTTTACCACTGTCTAACAATGCACCTGTGTGAATAGTTGTAAACATATTCACCTCGCGTTACCCTTCCAACGCACAGAAAACATTTTGTCACTCTTTCTAAGCTTGCATTCACCCACTGCAATTCCAGTACCAAACATTGGCATTTTCCTCCTGTGTGGATTGACAGTGCCATTAATGCCAGTGTTATGTTCAAGGAGGAAAGCTGGTCAGCAAGGGGCTGGTACAGTAATTGTCTGTGTACAGGATATGGCCTTCGTTCAGTAATGGTTACACGAGTGTTTTCACGATACTACCGGGGAATCCATGTTGATCTTGAGCTAATTGAGCCGAGGCATGAGAACAAAAACAAAATGAAGATGTGGTATAATGGATTGGGAAAAGGCATTTGATAAATGTGACCATGGAGTGATAGCACACAAAATGGAGTCAATGAGAATAACAGGTAAAATAGGATAGTGGATATTCAATTTTCTTTCAAACAGAACACAAAAGTAACAATCAACCAAATAAAATAGTCCAAGTGCAGTTAAAAGCTCTGTACTACAGGGCACGGTCCTTAAACAACTGATTTTACTTGTTCTCATACCAGATATAGACAAAAATACAAGTCACAGCTTTGTATCATCAAAGCAGGTGACACTTGTCACCTGTCATCAGCAGGTGACACTTGTCACCTGTCATCAGCAGGTGACACAAAAATCAGCATGGAAAAACACCTCTGTTCAATACATTGAAACACAATAAGCAGATATTAATAAAGTTTTTAACTGGACAGCAGAAAAAACATGTTTAACAGTGATAAATTTCAGGTTCTCAGGTACAGTAAAAATGAGGACCTTAAACAAAATACAGGCTAAAAAACACAATCAAATCTGCCCATATTAGGAAAGCAGCATGTAAAGGATCTGGGAATAATGATGTCTGATGACCTAACGTTTAGGGAGCATAACCAAGTAAATATAGCATCAGCCAGAAAAATTATATAATAGATTACGAGAACCTTCAAATCCAGGGATTCGATCACAATGGTTGTACTATTCAACTCACTTGTGCTGTTCCATCTTGAGTATTGCTTGACTCACTCTCCCCTTCAAAGCAGGAGAGATTACCGAAATAGAATTAATGCAGAGAACGTACACAGCATACATAGACACGATAAAGCACCTAAACTATTGGGACCGTCTCAAAGCTCTCCAAATTTGCTCCATAGAAAGGTGACAAGAAGTATCAAATAATATACCCATGGAAACTACTGGAGGGCCAGGTCCCAAATCTACACAGTAAACAGTAAAATAACAACATACTGGAGTGAACAATATGGAAGGAAATGCAGAATAGAACCAGTGAAGAGCAGAGGTGCCATAGGGGCAATCAGAGAACACTGTATAAACATCAGAGGTCCATGGTTGTTCAACATTCTCCCTGCGGGCATAAGAAATATTCCTGGAACAAACGTGGACGTCTTTAAGAGAAAACTGGATAGTTTTCTTCAGGAAGTGCCAGACCAACGAGGCTGTGGTGGATATGTGGGCCTGCGGGCCACTCCAAGCAACAGCCTGTTGGATCAAGTTCTCACAAGTCAAGCCTGGCCCCAGGCTGGGCTGGGGGAGTAGAACTTCCAGAACCCGATCTAAATACAATCCAGATACAGTATGTCAATGTCCATTTCAGAATATATCATCTCATCTATTTCTATTCCAGTTTCAGAGTCTCCCGACATGAAAAATTTTAGTCCAAACCTGTGTCGCTTTAATGGGATTTGCTGCTTGAACTCTAATTGTTCATTGAAGAGAACTAGCGATTCATTAATCATGACATTCTGTCCTAGTACCAAATAGTCACAGAACCTTCCTCTCACCTCACTAAATATTTTCTGCAGCTTCCACAGGCTATCATGTCTTTGTTATAATTGTTCTCAAAGTGTAGGCACCTGAGAAGCAGTAGGAACCTTTTATGTAACATGTACTTGCTGAACAAGGGGGTTGGGCCAAGGCTCTTTGTTCCAATAATCCTGGATCACTTGTTTTCCTGCACATTTCATCATCATACACAGCGCTAAAAATGCATACATTTCTTTAGTAGTCGTGTCCCTCCAAAGTATCTTTGGGAGGCAGGTAAAATTTCTGATTTTTGAGAGTTGCAAAGAGTATCGGTTCATCTCTGCAACAGGATGTTGCATGAATGGTTCAATAAGCCTTAAAATATTCTTATTTCAGGCATATTGTCTCCAGTATAGGGAAATATGGGTCACACAAACGTCTGCATTATCAAATTCTGGTATATGTGGGATGAAATTGTTATAAACCACCTCCCACATGAGTACACTTGTGGTTGTTGTCTTGGCGCCAGCACCATGGCCTACACCAGCACGGCTCCACATCATCTTGTGCTAGAGCTGTGTATGGCAGGAGATGAGGCTCTTCTGCATAGGCCTACCACGAACACCTGATGTCGAAGGCACATTGTTGTCTTTGTCCTCAGGCCTCATGAGACACTGGTTCTTGGGTCTCCGTTTGGCTGAGGTAGCAAACCTCTCCTAGTAACAACCCCTATATTGCCGCTTACACTTGGTTCAGCAACGCTTCTTGTATCCGGGCCTATGTCACTGAACCCAGAAAATGGCTCACCTACATTTTCACTTTGTAGAGACATGTCAGATGGCACAGGTGGTGATGGTAAATCCACTGGTGTTTACCTATGACAGCGCGGTTGGGCTGACGAGAGGTGTGTACTGTATAGTGCACACACTCCATATTGTCCACTTCATTGTCTGTATCATTAGCATCAGACACCTGTGGTAGGTCTTTTTTTGGATTTGGGTCTTAAATATCACTGGCACAGTCATCTTCGAATAATATGCCCTGTATTTCAACATCAGGGAGTGTTTTCTCGACAACGGTCGACCATGGATAGGAAGCTCGATGTGGATGCGTTCGACATGGCTGCAACCCAGAAACTGAGGTTGTCCATGGCCATGTTGAATTTTTTTCATGACAAGATAATGTTTATTCAAGTACAGTACAAAGTACATACATTCAAAATGAGTTACAAAAGTAATGTTTGTAACTTTAGTGTTTTGGGCAAAAGATGGCGGATGCTCACTGGAGTCCTCAGGCCTCCATCTCCTTCCCAAATGACCGCATGCCAGTTTGAATCCTATGATATTCCTACGAGTACCCTAAGATGCTCTGCACAGTTCAGGGGTTAACTAGGTATGGACTCCAGGCTGGAGTTGAATATTTGCAGGAATGGTCTGACATATGTATACGAGGTTCTGAATGTTTCATTCCACAAATCTCTAAAGGCAGTGCTTATGTTAGTCAATCTAGCATACACCGCTGATGATACCCTGTTGATGTGGGCTTCGAGGGACAGGTTCGGTGTAATATCAACCCCAGATTTTTTCTTTCTTTTTACTTGACTCTTGAAGGATTTGACCTTCCATATGGTACCTTGTATTAAGCCTCCTGCTGCCTTCACCTAATTTCATCACTTTACACTTGAGTTAAACTTTAGTAGTCATTTTGTAGACCATTCCTCCAGCTTCTCCAGGTTGTCTTGTAATCTTTGTATATCTTCCTCTGTCTTGATGTGATTACTGTTCCTTTGTGTGATTACTTGTTTATGTGTTAAGCGTGTGTGTGTGTGTGTGTGTGTGTTAAGCGTGTGTGTGTGTGTATATATATATATATAAATAAGTATATATAATAATATATCTGGGTGTCTTTTGTCTTCCTCCTTGATATTCTGGTTATCTTTGTACTTATGAAGAGTTTATCATTGTTCTTGTGTTTACTTTCAATTACATTAAATATTGGAAGTTTACTATTCTGTATAAAAAATATTTAAAATCATTTGTAAATTATCAGATTACATAATATACTTTGATTATAGTTATTGCGATTGTGAAAATTAGCAATATGAAAGTTAATTGGTGTTCGTAGATGTAGTCACATTTTTAAAGTCGCCTTCCCCTTCCACCTTACAATGGACAGAAGTCTCGTAAAATAGAGCGAACATCATCCACCTCTTCTACGGACTCTACCAGTAGTCCACTCAAGGTACTTCGGCTAGTTATCTCTCACCCCTAAATTTGTTACATGTGGCTTCATAATTTTGTTTTTGCAATTTGTTGCTAGACAAGAGTATTATGTTAGATATGTTGATTTACCATCATGTCAGCTGAATGCAGAGAGTATTACTTTAATAAACGTTTAATTGCATGGTTTCATATTGTCTAATTAGTTTAGATTTGCATAGTAGGATTCATATGTGATGTACTGGTATTGTTGTATGCAATGTCTCCTTGCTCAAATGGCCTGACTGGGACCAGATCTGTTTTGTTTTACCAAAATTTCCAGTCCGCCAAGAGTTTCACCATTTTTTGTTGTGTAATTTTTTCCCCAAATGATAGAAGACATCTTTGTGCATGTATACACATTCTTGTTAATCTTTACAGGCAGAATGCGAGTATACAGAAGAATACAGCAGTACTGTATTATGTACAAAACAAACACTGTACAAAATAACCATATTTTATGCCACTCTGCTACTTAATCCATTTATGAGCAGCCTCATCTAACTCATAATACTTTAATTTCTTGAACATTCTTCACTTTAAACCATTGCTACTATTTCCCTAACTTGGGACTTCCCAGGCTTGCTCACTATTTTCTTTATAGTTTGCTTTATGTGAAGGCTCCGAAGGTGGCTCCTTGATGCCAGCTACCTAGTAACTCTGCCCAATTCAATCCACACCAGGCCCATGCAAGTTACTGTAAGCCTACCATGGACCAAAAGTCAAAACCTGCCACCCCTCTGTAGAGTTGGAGTGATAGTGGATACTAAATCATTCAGACCAAGAAATGGTCACTAGAAAAGTACGCAAAACCGTATAGACAATCGGCAAGATAAATGTTACATTGAAAATGAGATGCCAAAAACAAACCACAAGGTCATAAAGCAGTTCTCTTCCTAGTTACACCTGTGTGCAGCTAGGCCATGCATCTAGCTGCATACTTCAACCCCCAGCCTACATGTCAGTCATTTTGCCTGATATGTCATATCAACACATCAATATTACAATCCTCATTCCTGCAAATGATTTTTATGTCCCGGTAATTGAGATAAGTGACAGCCCTCCTGAAGTTTATCCCACGGGGTAGTCATTGACCATTGTGTACACTACTCGTTTTATATTTTAGTATTTGTTTCATGTTCTTGTGTTTCTATGCCTCACGTGTTGGGTGAACTTTAACTGTTCACCTTGAGCTGCTTATGCCTAGTTACCATCTCTAGGGGTTCGTTGTGCTGCCTCAGTTCAATCAGGGTCATCTTTCCTGGTGAGTTTAGGTATCTGTCTTGAGATGCTGTCCTCCTATTGAAGGAGGTGGCTGTTTGAGAGTACCATCTTTTTGAAGAGGAAGCCTCACTCTGAGTTTTTCAAGACTTTTTGACTCCTTTGCGAGACTTTGTGGATGGAGAACTATACCTACCTTGTGTTGATTCCAGGGGTCCAAAGTCCCCACAGCCCGGTCTCTGACCGGGCATCCTCAGTCAAGGTTTTATGTTAAGGGTTGTATGGGATGCTTGCACACTCGCTTTACAGCAAGCTGTTTACTCCTACAGTCGCTTATGTCCCTAGGCTGTGTTCAGACTTTCTGGTATTCAGCATTAAGCTGATTCCAGGTGCTTCCTACTAGGTCCATCCTATGAAACCTGACAAGCCCTTTGCGAGTTAAAGGGTTCATTAGGGACTGGCTCTTCTGATTCTGTTCTCACTGATTGAGAGAGTTTAACAGATGTCTCTTGGTCTTGTTACATTCCGTTGGTCATTCGTACTGCCACTGCCATTCTGCCAGCTGGTGGTGGGTTCCGGGCCCCCTGGTGGCGGTTTATTGGTACTATGGGTTCATGCTAGTTTTGGGTGATTAGATTGTTTCATTTGAATTGTTTCGAGAGTTGATTGGTGGATTTCGAGACTGCAGTTCTTGTGAACTGTCCACAATTGTCTGCAAAGCTTTGCTAACTTTTTTTTATCTTTTTTCCAGTAGAGTAACATAATGCCACTCACTCTCTGCTCCTCTGGAAGAGGGCCAGGTTCTGGCTGTGGTCCCCAGTAGGCTAAACAGAACAACCGCAAATTATGTGTCCTAGTAGATACAGTATTAGCAATCTCGGCAAGATAGCTTCAGGGAGGGAGGGAATTATTAGGAAAAAGCGCCAAGGCATTACGACTATATACAATTTAGAAAGGGTCAGGATTAGGATTTTGGATGGGACGGAGGAAAGGAATGGTGCCTAACCACTTGGACGGTAGGGGATTTAACACCAACCTGCATGAAGAGAGACCGTCACTCTACCATCCAGCCAAAGTGGTTGGACAAATAGCTTCTGGGAGCCATCAAGGAGTTCTTTCAGAAAAAACACATTTTTGTCAAAAAGTCTAAAATTAATTGGTTTAGTACAAATGTCCTTGTTAGTTGATTCTCTTAGTTGTACTACATTTGTAGTTTATTGCTACTTCCTGAAGGCACTCTAATGAAAGCATGTATGATAAAACTCATTGGCTTAACCTTGATGTCAGTTGCTCTTTTTCACTGTCTTGTCCTTTTTCTGTGCATGACCTACAGCAATCAGTCTCCTTTTCCCTCATTTCTTGGTAATGCTTGTGCACTTTAAGCCCTCACATGCACAGTGGTAAATACTTAACTTTTTTCCCCACCTCATCTCTCAAAGAATAACACAGTTGAGGCCAACTCACTCCTGTTATGTACTATGATAATATTTTGTATTGCAGGGTGACACCCCACACAACATTGTGGTTCATGAGGAGGATAGCAAGGAGGCTATGCTCTTCTCCTTCAAATCAAAGGTATTTTTTGGCAAGAAAAAGGCCACAGTGAAAGTGATGGATAGTGAATGGTCTGAAAAGTTCTCCTTGGATGTTGTGGGGAGTTCAGGATCCATTACATGCAAAGCACCAAACAAGAATTATCAGGTAAATTCTTATCTCCCTGTTTATTGTTTTATCTACTATGCATCTGGCAAAGATTGTAAATATTGTACACTATACCAGATATAATTATGATAATTTGAGATTTTATATAATATATATATATATATATATATATATATATATATATATATATATATATATATATATATATATATATATATATATATATATATATATATATATATATAATTTTATTTATATAAAACAATATGTATATTTTATTTATTTATTTATTTGCTTGCAGCAAGTCAAACTAGGCAGTGATTTAGCCACTGTAATGTATTACTGTACCATTATTAGTCAGCATTACACACATTACCTAGCAGTTGTATGTTTTGGGATGGTGAACCATGCTGGTGGTTGTTGTCTTGGGTATGGTGATTTCTAATCTCCAGACTAGATTTAGTCTCTTTGACGGGGGGGGGGGGGTTAGATTTTGGCCCTGGACCCCCCGTTAAACAATATTTTCATCAAAGGCCTGATGTCTTCCCCGAAGCTTTAATAGTCTCCAGGTTAAAGCATCATGGAGCTAAAAGAAATGAAGTTACGTAGATTTATTCTTCTAATATATATTTAACATTTAATTATTCTATTGTTTTTCTTAAATAGATGAAAATATAATTAGATTAACTCAAAATTATTATTGTGTTTCCATTTATGGTATTTTGCAAGTCTCAGAATGGTTTATCGTCTCTGCAGCTTGGTGTGGACATCAAACTTGGAAGATCTGGTCTGACAAAAATTGTAATGTTCTCACCTTTCTACAAAATTCTTAATAAAGCTCCATTTGATCTTGAAGTTGTTGAAGTTGGAGTTGCACAAGCCGAGTGGTTCACAGTCCTTGCAGGTAAGGTTGAGTTGTGGGTTGTTTTTCAGCTATATCGTACTCTTGTTATTCCACATTCACTTTCGGTCGCCATATTATAGACTGAATATACATTCATTTTAATACATTAAATGAAGAATGACAAAATTAATCCCAGTAATTAGAAGCCTTCCCTATCAAGAGAGATTGAGGGAGCTTAATTTACATTCTCTAAAAAGGCAGAGTTATGGGAAATGTTTGAAGTGTAGAAGTGGATGAATGGGTATAATATGGAGGGATAGCCTAGCGTGACTCCCAACAGCAAAGCCTAAAGTCGGCAAAAGTTGCCCGTGAGCGCACAAAATCAGTAAAATGTGCATACTCGTTCCATTTTTCTCACCTTAATTCTCGTGCTATGTCGCTCGTTTTGGTATCATTGTGTTCGCAATTAAATTCCCTACGGATGTGTATGAATATAATGTACAAAAGCCTGGAGTGCCTCCCCGCAGAAAAGCCTAAAGTTTCCCGTGAACGAGCACCAATTTGTACACTGCAACCTAATGTGTATACTCGTTCAATTTGATAACATCAAATTTCGTGTTTACGTCTTTCATTTTGGTATCAAATTGTTCGCAACGTAAAGGTGCGCATTTTAAAACTAGTCCCAACATAATAGCATAATAAATAGAATTTTAACAAATATTTAAAAATTTTGACCAAAAACCTATTTATAATCATGTAGGTGTTCGGACATCAAGTTTCAAGTTACATCTTTCATTTTGGTATCAAATTGTGCACATTTTAATAAGAGATTAAATGCAGTACTGTATATCAACACAAAATAGGACACTAAGTAATGGATATAAATGGCATATGTTTAAATTTAGGAAAGACCAGGGTAAATACTGGTTTAAAACAGGTTTGTTGAATAGTGTTACATCCTCACTTAGCCAGTAACTGGGTTCTTTTATATCAAACTTTATATGGGGCTTTAATGCCTCTTCTTACTGGATCCATCCCCGAGTTGTAGATAAGTTAAGAACTGGCAGTAATAATCCAACAGGAATGGAGGATAAACAAACTAAACAAAAATACCATCACCATGTGTACTTCTTAACTATATACACTTTTGTACAGCACATAACACAGCAGGTGTCACTTTCACACATGACACCATAAAAGGAATTCTGCAGTCTTCTTTTCTTGCGAGTCGACTTCTATCTTTTATCATACACCACTCTTTCTCAGTAAATCCTGGTCCAGTCTTCTACAGTATCATCACGGTGACAATACACCACTTCCCTTCCAGCAACAAGCTGGCAAAGGTCTTCAGCCAACCCGTCCTCTTACAAATAACGTCACTTTTGGCTCGTATGCGCGCTATGGCCAAATTTGGACGTAATTTGAAATGAAATCGACTCACAAAAGTGACGTATTGTTCCGTTATCTGTTTGAGTCGTCCGGCCCTCCTCGGACAGCTTAGAAGAGGAACTTTCAATTAACGTTTTTCGTAACGTTTTGAAACTTTATGAGAATTTCCTGCCCACCTAACCTATCAGAGGACCCTTAACTTACTGTTGTTGAAAAAAAAAATCCCAAATTTTCAATTTTTTTTCATTTTCAAATTACGTCCATATTCGGCCATACGGGCAAACGGCCAAAAGCGACGTTCTTTTTAAGAAGACAGGTTGCTTCAGCAACACACTGGCAGGAGTCTCCAGCAACATGCCGGCAGGCTTCCCATGCAGGCTTCAATTATAATGAGCCTTAACAGATGGACATTAATTCCATCTCGTAACTCAACTTGGCCATCCTGGGATACATCGGTCGGCACAATTATTTTGAATTTGCCAGACTTAAACAAACCCATTTAATTTAGTGGGTGTATTACATTTATTAACGATACAGGGAATGAGACATGATACAATGTGAAATCATTTCTCACTCACCAGATCGCCTAGTCACATTGAGAAAACAGAGGAAAACAACCTCACAACAGTGATGTGGGTGCCTCATGAGTGCACCCAATACACCCTTAGTGGGTGAAGTCTGGTTCCTCTCAGTCCTCGTGGGGTGTAGGGATGCTACCCTCACAACTATGCCCGGGAAAAAGCTTTCCACACACAGGCATAAACATTCTCTAATACACATTTTAACATACTTGCAAACGCTGACAAATGAAACCTAAAATTAACATAAATAAAACAAGCTGATACTTTAACTTAGACAAAACATTTAGGTTTGTAAAAATATATACTAGACTTTATATACCAATCATTACATCTGCATGAACAGCTGACTTGGTGGGCACCATTGGTTGAAAGCGACCGATATTACATTGTAAACTCCCCATGTAACGTCAGTCACTTTTAACTTACGGTGCCCACTGGGGGATCTGCTTTGAACAGGAGCCACTCTAAAGGCAAAAGCTTTGGAAGCCAAAACCATTTCCCGTCAGGTTCCAGCCCCACAGGTATATGGAGCTAACTGACCCACCCGTGCCAAGACAATGAACCACCGGGAAAAAATTTAGATACACAGTACTGAATAATGAAACATTAAAGATATTGACACGAAAACCATAAGAAAGAAACTCTTAGACAAGAATACTGTATTAGATATAGTTAAATATATTGAATACTATCAAAATGACTCATTGTAAGAAAATTGGTGAATAGATAATATAACTTGTTCGTATTACAGGCGAGTGCATTGGATGGTGGCCAATAGGGAATGGACGAGAGATAAGTGTACGTGTGCGGGGCACCATGGATGCCACATGTGCACTCCAATATGACTGCCCACACTCAAAACTGCTGGCACTACCCAACAAGGTGCAGTGAACTATTCATACTGTAAAAATTTAAGTATATATAGATTTAAATGTAATTTCATTTTAAAAGAGAATCAGTTTGTTGATTTTTATAGTTTAATCAACCCACTGTTGATCATAATAACTAAAATTACATAAAAATGATACCAAGAGTTAAACACTTAATTGCTGTACTGTCACTTACAGCTATGTTTTGGGGCCTCTTGTCGAGGTAAGATTTGACAACAGGCACCAATACAATCCCACAAGTGGAAACTATTAACCCAATACTTTTGAAAAAAAATAAGTGAACACCCTAAGAAGAACTGTCTATGCTCAATATTCCAAACTATATAGGATCCACTCTTATTTGAATTATCAGGACATTTCAATTAGCCAAACTTTTACCAGAAATATAACAAAATTTAACAATTTTAGTTTATTCTGGTTTTTGTTCAGCTGAAATCTCTCTAATCTGATTTTATTTGAATTGAGCAGTCAAAAACTTGAACTTGAATATATTGTTACCCAAAACATTCAGGTTACCGGAATTCAGACGGCTGAGCTGATACTGCACTGTATAAGCAAACTCTTAATTAATTTTCACATGTTCTTGACGAATGTCGATAATTTATCCAGCATCCTAACCAATACCATATATTGACCATACCACTTGTCTTTTCAAAGACATTAAATACTGTACTGTGTACACTGTAATATCATAGAGAAAGGATGTGTGCCAACCAGCATAACACATTTCTTAGTATATCGAAAGGTTCAGAACTCCCGTGGAGGTAAGGGGTTCACATCCTGTTCCTCAGGACTCCAGTAAACAGACACCCTCTTGAAAAAATCATCTGCATCCCTTCTGGCTTCAGTGACCAAGACTGGCGCATGCAACTGTGCAAGTCGGGGCCACAACACCACTTAATAATAAATAAAATAAGTAACTGCAATTATTTTGCAATGATAGCATCATAGATGATCCTGACTATGACAGACTATGTACATAATGTTTAGGTATCAGTGAACATTATGCAAAAGTAATAAAAAAAAATTTTAAAGTAGAAAAAAAGCAGAACATCATAACTGCTAGTTATGACATTCACGTGTGAGGTAGAGGGAGCAAGCGCTCAGTCATTGGTTTGTGTATCTACATACCATGAAATGAACACATGCCCATTTATGTTATTAGATTGTTGAAATGGATTTATATTCAAGATTTAGTGAGAGGAATGTGATAATAGCAGTTATGTGACTAGTGAGAGGAATGTGATAATAGCAGTTCTGTGACTAGTGAGAAGAATGTGAAATAGCAGTTCTGTGACTAGTGAGAGGAATGTGATAATAGCAGTTATGTGACTAGTGAGAAGAATGTGATAATAGCAGTTCTGTGACTAGTGAGAAGAATGTGAAATAGCAGTTCTGTGACTAGTGAGAGGAATGTGATAATAGCAGTTATGTGACTAGTGAGAAGAATGTGATAATAGCAGTTCTGTGACTAGTGAGAAGAATGTGAAATAGCAGTTCTGTGACTAGTGAGAGGAATGTGATAATAGCAGTTATGTGACTAGTGAGAAGAATGTGATAATAGCAGTTCTGTGACTAGTGAGAAGAATGTGATAATAGCAGTTCTGTGACTAGTGAGAGGAATGTGATAATAGCAGTTCTGTGACTAGTGAGAGGAATGTGATAATAGCAGTTCTGTGACTAGTGAGAGGAATGTGATAATAGCAGTTCTGTGACTAGTGAGAGGAATGTGATAATAGCAGTTATGTGACTAGTGAGAGGAATGTGATAATAGCAGTTCTGTGACTAGTGAGAGGAATGTGATAATAGCAGTTATGTGACTAGTGAGAGGAATGTGATAATAGCAGTTCTGTGACTAGTGAGAAGAATGTGATAATAGCAGTTCTGTGACTAATGAGATTGGTGGTTCTGTATAGGAAACTATCACCTGAGGACCACATAAAGTACATTTTGTGAGAAGCCTAAGTAATGCTTTTGACTTAAGAATTGCTTTTAAAAACTGTTCATGGATGGCAAAATATAAAAAAAAAATGTTCACAACCTTTGTGAGACCAAAATTGGAATATGCAGCCGTTGCATTGTGTCCATATTTCAAGAATCATATCAATGAAATGTACAGGAGGCACCTTGCATTAAATGTAATGAAATTCCTCTTTCTGGATGAGCTCTGGAGAGTTCCTGAAGCTATTTCACTGAGATTGTTCCATGCAAACGGGTCAAATCAGATGCGGGAGTTGTTTGACCCAGCAGGAACCAGAACCAAAACTTGAGTTACCAGGGGCTGATCCAATGTGAGTCTGCATTTAGGGTTCAGACAGTGCACAGCTTTGAGAGGCAGGGAAAGAGCTGACAGGAGTCCCACAAATGAGGCCCAGCCATGTCCAAACCTACTCGGAAGTCCAAAACTTGGAACGCAAGCCTGGCAAGCTATAACACAGAACAGCATTCACTCCACACTACCCACAGATTCCAGAAAAAAACAAATATAAGCTGCTAAAAATTAAAAAGTTCCCATACTCTATTATATACCTACGTAATGTTTTTGTTAATACTATAATTATATTTTTGCCCATATATAGGTCTAAGCTTTGAATAATCCCTACAGGTAGTACAGTATGTAGTGTTGCTTAGAGAGTAAATTATTTTTTGATACAGGCAGTTTGCCTGATATTTACAAAGAATTAACACTTGATGGTATACATGTTGTATGGTAACTACAATTTGTTGCAGTGTGGAGGAGTTGTGGGAGAAGTGAGTGTTACTGAAGGTGGGGTGTTAGTCAAGCTGGACAAGTTCTTCCAGGGGGCTGCCACAGCTCTCATCATCAACCAGTTAACAAACACAACTATCTCATTTTGGCAAGATGGATTTGAAGCCAGCAAGATGTAAGTCATACTAAGTTGGTACAACATACTATCTTCACTCCTTAAGTATCAAGCTGTTATAGTTTCTTTAAAATCAAGTTAGTATAGTATTCTGCCTTCACTCCTATTTGCTAAACAAGAAGTTCGTACATTATATGCTGGCAATTTTAAAATCCAGATCACATCAGTTTGGTTTGATCCAGATTTTGCCTAAAATCCAAGTTTCTAAAAGCGGCCCTTGTCTAGGGTGGCTCCTTCATTGCCTCCCCAGACCTTATGCACTTGTTCCCCCAGACCTTATGCACTTGTTCCCCCAGACCTTATGCCCTTGTTTCCCCAGACCTTATGCACTTGTTCCCCCAGACCTTATGCACTTGTTCCCCCAGACCTTATGCACTTGTTCCCCCAGACCTTATGCACTTGTTCCCCCAGACCTTATGCACTTGTTCCCCCAGACCTTATGCACTTGTTCCCCCAGGCCCAGGACCATTTTGCCAGGCATCTCGGACATTCTCGTAGCCTACCAGATGCAAGGATCAGAATCTTGCTTCCTTACATAGGTTAGGGAACTGAGGGAATAAAATCTCAACATAAAGAGGCTAAAAGAGGGTCACACAACCCAAAACTATTCATAAAGTTTCAAATAGGCATTTTGTATACCACCAGTTTCGTACAAAAGAAACAACTTTTCCAGTCTATTTTGTACACGGAAACCCTTTTGTATATACAATATATATATATATGTGCTAGCTTGTACTAGCTTCTGTTCTCTTCTTCTTTCAAGACAATATAATTACCCAACATTATAGTTATTTGTTATAATGATAGAAAGTTAAGAATATGAACAAACGGATGGCATGCAGTCATATAACTGCAGTCATACAGTTATATGACTTCAAATGAGATTTAAGTTGGGTTCTTTTAATTATGTTTAACCACTAGACTGTGCACATCGTGATGTTGAGAAAGGGAGTATGCACACCAACATTTTAAGTTTGTTAGTACACTATATTAGCAGTCCCCATGACAGAGCCACAGCACCACTTAATAATGATGAATAAAACAAGTAACTACAATTATTTTGGAATGAAAGTGTCATAGATGATCCTGACTGTGATAAAGACTATATACAACATTCAGATATCGGTGAACACAATGCTAATTATGATGATCACGGTGTGAGGGAGGGAGGGAGAGAGCGCCCAGCTATTGTTTTGTGCATCCAGCCATCATGAAATGACCTCGTGCTCCTTTACAATATAACCTTGTGGAAATGTATTCATATTCAGGATTTAGTGACATGAATGTGATAATAGCAGCTCTTTGGTTAGTCATAGTAATATGTGTAGTATATTGGAGGCATTTTCTTGCATCAGATAGTTGCTGGTGTTGTCTATTTTTGTGTGGCTCCTTGTTGTATTTTAATTTCCTTTCCACACCCCACCAATACTGCTTGTTGGTTCATTATGGTACATTAAAATGGTTCAACATATGGTTCATTAAAATGTTGATTGGTATAGAATGGTGTAGATAGTGTAATAACAGCAAAAACATTGGTAACATTTCTTCAATTTGATTCATTGCCTCTGATTACTGCCATAATTTTTGTCACAATTTTCATCCATGTCAAAAGTCTTCCTGTCACTCCTCCAAATGTTTCAGCTTCCAGAACAATGTCTAGTGAGGAACTCGGTCAAAAGCAATCAAGATTACAAATGTTAACAAGCAGTTGCTTGTTATAGGTGTTGCACCTTTCTATTAGTTTTCTTTAATTTATTTGGTGGTGTTTGATCTCCATTTTCTTGTAAGCCTCTTGAGGAGGCCAGATTCTGGTCTTCAACCCGGATAAATGCTTGTATGATGATAGAGGCCTGGTGTGTGTGTGTGTCCCAAGACTTGGAGGATCCCAGGTTATTGCATCGAGCAGCTAATAACGACCCACCAGACAGACGTATTTCATTACTTTCAACACTGAATTTTAGTATCCTTGCTTATAAGGAACACACACAGTTTCATTGTGTGCAGTTTATACATAGATGTATCTTAACGTTTGGTGAATTTTCTTTTTAATTTAAGATTCTTGTTCAACTGTTTCTTGGGAGTATTTTGTGAAATAGTAGATTTGTTGGAAGAACTTGTATTGCAAACTAACAGGTTTTGTAATAAATATTTGAATATATGAAAGTGCTTAATACTTAGACTAAGTAATATTATTAATAAACAGTAAGTGTTTTGTGTTCATTTTAGGTTGCTACAACCCCAGACCATTCAGCTATTTACTTGGAGTGATTCAAGAGGGGCACTTAAGGTGTTTTGGGCTTGTGGATCAGGAAAACCAGTTGAGCACACTCTGGATCAGGTTAGAATTTAATGTTTTATGAAAATTCCATATACCGTATAAATTTTTATCATAAAATAAAAATAGGACATTGGGTGATATTAAATCATCTTTGAGCAGTCAATTAGTTGCTTCACAAGTCAACACCCAGTGTCCTCATAGTAGTCTGCAAAGACACAAGGCATTCATTGATCTTTACCCCATAGTGAAAAGGAAACATGACAATTGTCTTATGTAATTTGGGAGGGAAACTGAAGAATATTCTTAACCCTTAAACCACTCCAATTGCTCTGAAGTAATTTATATGATAGTTTTTAAAACGTTATATGACAGTGCTGGGAAAATGGGACACTATGAGCATAGCTCTCATCCTGTAAGTATACTTAGGTTAAAAACACACATACATTATAATATAATTTAATATAGCTTAAATCACATAATTGGATGTAGTAGCACACATTTTGCATACAAATATATTCATGGATGTCACTCATTTGCTGTTTGTTTTTATGATGAGCACCTGCGTGTTCAGTCATGGAATGGTGATGCGCGAGACATATTCATCTTTTTACTAAGGCCCATGAAAGGAAACCAAAAGACTTGGGATTTTTGCAAAATATTGCAAACAATCATCAGTGGTGTCTTGTATTAAATAACATCCCCCTAATGGGTGGACTTTTTTATTAAAATGTGGCAGCTTAAATGATCTGGCTATATTAGTAGTGTAAGGGTTAAAATGCCTCATAAATGAGTTGTCATACATGTACAGTACATTTGTACAAAAATGCAGTACAAAATACAGTACATTTTGTTGATTGCCATCTATGCAGTGTAGGAGTAAATATATATAAACCAAGTTTTCTCCGTACATCCTTGCCTTTCATCAACTTCTGCTTCATCTGGAATCATGTATGTTGCATGTATTCATTGATAATCAACTGTCTCAACAACATTGCAATAATACTTAGGAAAAAATATTTATTTGCTACAGAGCTGTAGATGTTGTTGAAGACTTTGCACCATTATTTAGCATATGCATTTTCCCATTTCATAATGTAACTTAATTTTGGCAGGACAACCGAGGCCAGATGATGAATGACACAATCAATTGGGTGGTGTTCCTCAACAATAGTCAGCGCTGTCTCCTTTTTACTGATGACTCAAGTATTGCTAAAAATGCACTTACTGCTGTGGAGTTGGAACGTTTTGAGCTGGATATTGGACTCTCCTTCAGCAGTATTGGGCTGTCCTTGGTGGATGACATAAAGAGGAAGGAGGTGGTGTATGCCAGCCTTGCCAGGCAAGTCCTAAAGTACTGCTTCTTAATCCTTTGGCTGCACTAAGTGATTGTGTTTGATGTTGTAGAAATGACTCCAAAAGGCAATATGTGACCTTTGATATGCCTGGGAAAACATTTTCAGACCCTCTGACCTTCAAAACAGGTGTCTGGAACTAGTAAATGCTGCCATCAGCTGGCCACAGAATCCAGTATTACTCTTAGCAATAGTATTAGAGATCTGCAGTTATACTTCCTTCAAACTCTTACTTGCCCTTTTCACCTATTTCTGTGATTTTCTGGGAGAGGCTCTCTGTAGCTTCCCAAGCTTAAACACTGGCACTCCACCAAGCCTTCAGTAATTGCATCAGGCTCCAAGACCCATCCTTGCCTACTAAACGCCAGGATCAGAAATAACTTGTTCTGCTTGGCAAGGGTATCTCGGGGATCAGATATGAATGCAGCCCAAGGGTTAAAAATCAAAACCAAAACGTTAATTTACCTATGACCAAAACATAAAGATTTTCCTCAATCATACTTAATATGTGCGTGTGTGTGAGTTTTCAAAATTATTCATGAGTTAATTATTCTTTCAGCTCCGGAGTTGTGTGGGAGCACCGTAAAGTTAAAGGCAAAAAACATCGAGCTTTCACACATGCTCAGACAGAAGTTATAGAGAAGGCTTACCAATTATTTCAGAATCAGATTAAAGCAATATCTGATGTGTCTGCTGTCCAGAGCTGCTTTGATTTGAATAAAACCTTGGAGGTAAGTATCTTCCACTTGTAAGTGCATTGCTAAATGTAATGTTTGGGTAAGGTCACCTCAGTAGTTTCCCCCGTACCAAGACATCCCCTCCTCCCCACCACAGTAGCTTCCCTTTACTAAGGCTCCCTTAATAGTTCCATGTGCTAAAATGCCCTCAGTAGTCTTCCTGTGCTAAGTGCTGATAGAGCCATGCCTTAGGGAGAAGTACCATGCCTCTGAGACCTACCCTGACCAACCCCAAGATTAAAATTTGGCTCACTCTAAGGCAAAAGGATCTTGGGGATTGGAGTCCAACTAAAAGTGAGAAAAATCCAATGAGAAAGCAAAAGAGAAAGACGACAGTTAATCCAAGAAATGGGCTCGACATGACTGAAGTATATAAATGGATGAAAGGGTATAACAAAGGGGGTTATAAATGTGGTTTTAAATATATCAACACAAAATATAACTCAAAACAATAAATATGAGGTGGAGAAGTTTAAATTCAGAAAATACATCGGTAAATACTAGTTTGGAAGCAGGGCTGTTGATTTATGGACCGTTCTCTAGGTTACCTGAGGGCAATTTAGAACTCAATGTGTGCGTTTTCACTCCGTGCCTCCTTGGGATGTTGGCCTTCAGCAGCTGCACGTGCAGGTCCCCGCTCTTTTACTTACCTTGGCTACTCAGGACTTTTGCACCTGTGGCATTTGACCTTGGTCTTGTGCTTCTTTTCCCTTCTTGAGTTGTCCTTGGACTGGCTTGGGGAGGACATGGAGGTGTTGAATGCCGGGCCTTCGTCTGGGGCGTTGGCTTCGGCTGTCAGGGCATCGACTGCGCTGTTTGCACCGATCCTTCGGGAGGCGGTACCTTGGTTCTTTGCCTCTTGTGTCGTCAGGCCCTCCTCGCTCAATACTTGGACTCTGTTTGGGCCCTGGCTCTTAAGTTTTCTTTGCCCTTTTGTCCATTATTGTTTGCTGAGAGTGCTGTGACTCAGTTTCTGCAGGCAGCCTCATCTAGTTGCCGTCCTCTGTCAGATTTGTTGGTCATTCGGGGTGGCCTTTCTTGGGCCTCTCGGAAGGGTCATGCCAGTGCTCATGGTTCTTCTAGTCAAGGTGGGCCTTTGGTGCCATCCTTAGCTGCAGGGTATCATGTGTTCCATGTTCACATTGCTTTAATTTTCAGCATCTCGACTGTGGTTGAGCTGTTCTCTGTTCTGGGGTGGCTTCGATGTTTTTTAGCTTCAGTGCCAGGTGTTGCATCCATATTGGCTGTGGTGGGGGTTTTAGAGGCTTTGCCCAGATTTCTCACTCCCCTCCTTTAGAAGGCGGATGTAGTGCTCTCTCTGGCTTGTCTAGCATGCTGGCATGTGCTTGCCTGGGCTTTTTTTACTTTGATCATTTCCTTTCTCTCTGCCTCCCATGTTTTTGTTCCACCTGTCTGGGAGGAGCTCCTTGGTGGCTCCACACTACTAGGTCACATAATTGTAGTAATCTTTTTTGGCCTACTGGGGACTGGAAACAAAATCTGCCTTCCCTCCCCTTCCCTGCCATATCACGCACAAGGAGCAGGAACTAATATCACAAACACACTGAAAAAGCATTCAGAAAGTCAGCAAAGCTTTGCAGACAATTGCAAGGTTCATAGAAAGCAAAGCATTGAAATCTAAACAATTGGTTTGCTTGAAATTAGCTTGAACCTGTTAGTAATCAGTAACGATGGCCACCACCAGGTGGCCCAGAGCCCACGGCCAACATCAGACTGCAAGCTTAGTCTTGCCACTGATGTAGTTATCTATTGTATTGTGCTCCTCGGATCTCCAACTGTCACAGCGTATCCCACTGTTTCTTGGCTAAGTGTCGACCATCTTATGGGCTTTGTCCTATGGGGGCCATTAGCTTTTCTTCTAGTTCCCCATGCTGCCAATTATTTCTTGAAATGAGGATAGATTTGTAATGTTCCTTGGTGTTGCAAGACTATTTGCAAAGTTTCTTGTCATGGTGAGGAAGGTTGAGGAGTTCTTGGCATCTCATTGTCCTGTGTGGATCCTGACTATTTGCTCAGATAGTAATCGAGGGAGATGACTCGGAAAGGATTATATCAGTTCTCTCAATGCCTTATCATTGCTATTATGAAATTTATATTTATTATAATTTTGATCTTTATATTTTACCTATGTATTTAATGGTACAGGTATTATATTTTATTGCATTTAGTACCATTGACCTCGTTGGTATGGTATGATATTAGTTATGATTGACCACTTTGTGAATCATTTTTAATGGAATTTTCTGTTTCAACAGGTTGACTTTGCTACCATGACTTGCAACAAGCCTTTCAAGCGAAAAATTCGTCGAACATTCCAGCCAGGCATTTGGTTCCAGGTACAGTATTTAAATTTCAAGTTTTTTTTTTTTTAATTATTTCACACACCTGCAGTTTGATGTACACCTGTATAAACTTTAATTCAACTTCTATTAAATTTTATTGCTTGTCGGCCTATTGCTTACTTATTGTGTGTTTATGGGTTTCGTTCTCGCCTTTCACTGTGGTCTGGTCGAGCCAGGTGTCACCTGCTGTTGGTCACTGTGGGGCCATACCAAATGCCAGGGGTCCATACCATTCTTGGTTCATACCATATCTTGGTTCTTGGTTGGGGCTGTGTGATCAGGGTTCACCAGTCTCGCCAGTCTGTGACTCCCTCCATCTGTCAGGCACACAGTACTGTTCAGGAGTTTGTGACGGTGTGGCAGGCAGTGTTGAGGGTTTGGATTCCTTCAGGCTCTGTGACCCTGTGATCGAGCTCCATTTTTTTAACGGGGAATGGTCTCTTCGGTTCATGTCTCTTTGGAGCCTTTGGAGCGGGTCTCTTCAACTAGCTCTTCTGTAGAATTCTTGGGGTTTGGCTCTCCATGCTGTTCATGCTCCACTCCATGCCGGGTTCTTGCATCGTTCGTTGAACTGCCCCGTGGAGCAGCCTGTGAGCTTTGACCTAGCCCTTCATCCACCCCACCCCCCTTCCTCCCAAATAAGGGAAAGGGTGGGAGGGGTGGACGAGTGGGTGCTGATCTTGTAACAGTTTCGATTGTTTGTTTACATTGTTTGGGGAGTTATATGACCGTTTTCGAGCCTACATGTCTTGAAGGTAGCTAGCTGTGGTTTGTTTTGACTTGAAGACTTTCTGGGTATCTTCCTCAGTGGTGGCATAAATGAATAACTTAATATGTAACTGCCACAGCTCCCTGTGCCTCAATGAGGGGATCAGGTTCTGGCACTGGGTCCCCAGTAGACAGAGTATTCAACAACTGATGGCACCTACATCAGAGATGGTAGCTTCAGGGAGCCATTGGAACTTGCCAGAAATTGGCATTTCATTATGTATAGTCACCTCTTTTTTTTTTTTTTTTACACAAGTATTGAATGTATAGAGGATAAAAATATTGGTTAGGAAGGTGGGGTCTTAAGGCTTGGCAGCCTCAGTGCTGTTGGTCAGAGGGATATTGAGTGACCCACCACAAAAAAGTCAATACACTCAACATTTGATTTTGATTTTTCAGATGAAAACATCTTCTCATCAGAAGCAGATTCACCTCAAAATTAACAGTGTGCAAATTGACAACCAGATGACTGATGTGATGTTTCCAGTTGTCCTGGCTCGAGTTCCGACCTCCCGAAGTGTTATGGCCGAGACTGGTTAGTTATTGCATTTGTGAATGTTTACATGCAACGTCATTTAATACTATTAATTTTATTATACACTCGTGTATAGTTCTTGATAAGGGTAGATGTGGTGTGGTTCTCCCTCCATGTATATATTTGGCTGTATGGAAGTCAGACTGAAGAAAATAAAATTGGTTCATTTTTCATTTTATAGCCCTTGGCCTAGGCTACAACTGACCAGTACATCAAGGTGGTGTGTGTGTCTGCTATCCTTTTCTCAACATTTCTATCCGCCCTTATCTCACTGCCATGAGATGAGTTTCTTGCTTCTTTGTATGGCTGGTATGTTTGAGGGTTTGACCTCTTCCCATATTGATTCCAATTTTTGTCTTTTGGTCTATGGACCTCTTCCAATTTCTATTGAACTAATCCTGTTTTCTAGTTCTGCATCTCTATTTTGGTATAAAAAAAATTTATGTACGTCACAAAATTTGGCATACATTTCATTTAATTCCTTGCCTAAGATCTTTCCAGATTCATTAAAGAACTTTATATTTTCCACATAGTGTCCTCTCCTGAAATAGTTTTTCAGCTGCTTCATTTTCCTCGTTCTCTTCTTGACTATAACGTATTGCATGCTTTATTTCTTAAACAACATTGTCACTTTTACCCAAAGGGGGAAGTACTGAATGTTAAATATCTCCACTTTCCTGGTGAATATCAAATCCAGTATTGAAGGAACATCCCCTTTCCTCAATTTTGCGGCCTGTTTAATGTTCTCGCCTAGTTGTGCTTATGGGGGTTGAGCTTTGGCACTTTAGTCCCGCCTCTCAACATCATGCATCATGTGTTGATACATGAATGTCTCCAGGATGAGGTTTACAAATCTGCCAGTCCAAAAGGCCTCTGTTCTTGCTTCATAGCCCACCCTATCTACGGGTTTTAAGTTGAAGTCATTAAGGACCAACAATCTTGATCTGTCTTTATCTACTCTTACTATAATCTCTTAAGATATTTACGAGGCCCCCTTGTTTGCCATACGGCTTCTTTGTCCATGCATTGCATGCCAGTGGACTGTGTGTATTTATGATTATTAGTCATCATCCTGATTACAAATCTCCAGTGCCATTATGTCAACTTCTCGTGAGTTATCAATCATTAATTCGTTTACCTATAGATGTTCTTTCACCAGCTCGGTAATGCCTCCACCTTACCAAATTTTTGTCGCATCTCCAAATTGAGTAGCCCCTTGGGAATATGACCTTTTTATATCATCATCTTTAAGTCTTATCTCCATTAGTGCAGCAATATCTGGCATCTTAAGCTACATTATATTGTTCAACTCCAGTGGGCTTTTTTAATCTCACTCCACTTATGTTTTGATCTCGCTTATGTTTTTATCGCATCTCATTTATATACGAGTTTCAGGACTGTTTCCTCTCCCCTTGACCTTTACTTCCCCTTTCTCTGTTGGTTTTGTTGATTTACTTTTTTTGTACATTTCACATGCTTGCCTATCCCTATCATCTTGTAGATTTTTTTTTTTTGTATTTATTTCTTCTCTCATTTAGACATTTCACTTCATGAAGATTTAGCTTAACTTTTCTGTCTCTATTTGAGAGGTCTCGCCTGAGAAAGCATATGCGAGCCCCTTGTATGCATGGAAGTTTAAAATTTGTTAATAGGCCTGAAACAACCCTAGTTGTGTGCAGTGCAGGGATCATTCCTATGTTATCATAGGAATTAACAAGTGTAAGGTACATTTCCATAGGATGTTAAGCAATAGTTAACATTTGAGTGGAAAATTACATTTAACCAAATTTAGTATGCAAGAATTATTTGTTATATAAATGCTAATCATATTAATATGGTGCTTAGTTTTCAGGTAAGAATCATGTATTAGTATAGAAGAGTTGGAGGTGTAAACATCAGTGTCTGAAAAATCTGTTTAGTAAATTCATTTTATATTTTCAGTTGCCAAACCATTCTGTGAAGTAAGCATCGTTCAGAGAATGACATCTCCACTGTTTACACAGTTCAAGTACCTGGCAGTTCTCATACAAGAATTCCACGTGAAAGTCGAGTTGCCGTTTGTATTTGCTGTCTTAGAAGTGTTGTTCCCCGCAGCTGATGAGTCTCCTGATCTTTACTCAGTAAGTTTATTCATACGGAGGAGGGATGGAGTAATCATCTACTCCCCTCCTTCACTCCATCTTCAAGTAGGCCATAACATCACTCGATGAGTGAGGGAGGGATGTATGGATTATTTGCCACCCTCGCTCGGGCAATCTTCTGGTAGGCCACAACAGTCGGAGATTGTGTTTACCCAAAAGTAAAAGTGCATAATGTCCGAGTGGCCATCAGAAAAGGGTATTTGACTTCACTCAAATATTAAAAAAAAAATTATTACAAGTTTGAGAGCAATGCTTTATTATATAGAATCATCAATGCAATAATTCAGTTTTTGTAAAAATACGAATATTTCAGCCGGAGAAATATGAATATGATGCTGGTATCGTCCATGAAGCTTTAACAACAACAGTGAAGAATCAGTCCTCTGGAGGGCAGAGAGATTTCTTTGATCACCTTCATCTCTCACCAATTAAGGTAGGTACAGCTATGGGTACAGTTTTTAGTGTAGTGTCACATCTTGGGTTTACCTTTTACTTGTAGCATTTGCTACACCAGACATGTCCACACACTGACAGATACCCCATCACATTATTACCACCCATAAAGTTCTCAGAGGAATTAATAGAGTACATAAAAACAAACTACAGTATTTAATATGGAAGGAACATGACCAAGAAGACACGGATGGAAACTTGGTATTCAAATAAGCCACATAGACATTAGGAAGAATTTTGTCAGTGTTAGAGTAGTTAATACATGTAATGTACTAAAAAGTGATGATGTGGGGATAAACTCCATACACAGGTTCAAATGTAGATATGATAGAACCCAATTGGTTATGGAACCTGTACACCAGTTGATTGACAGTTATGAGGTGGGACCAAAGAGCAAAACCTCAACCCTCCCCCCCCCCACCCAAGCACAACCAGGTGAATACTTATTGGCACTGTGCACAGTGCTTACTTATCAGTGACTATGGGGCAGTAACATCTAGCTTTATATGCCCCGCCTCCAGCTGTTTATACCTGGTGCATGAATTAATTCTCAATGTGAAGTTTCTGGGGGATGCCCCTTGTGGCTTCCTGAAGCTCTCATATACTGATATGGTACCATCTACTAGACTGCATCAACTGCGAAGTTCTATAGGCCTACCAGGGACCAGTTCCAGAACCTGCCCCCCCCCCCCTCACAAGAGGTGCAGAGAGCAGTGACACACATTTATGCCACCACAGGGGAAGACAACCAGAAAGCCGAGTGAAACAAACCACTGCTGCCTTCAATATAGAAGGCAGCCTCTAAACCCACCGAAAGCACTTGCCCCCTCCCCTCCAACTATGTAAACAAATGATTGTTTGCAATCTCGTTATCGAGTGCAAGCTCGTTTGCCTCGCCTCCCCCACTCGTTTGGGGAAGAGGAAAGATAGCTCACGGTCAGCAGGTGTTTGCACTGATAAATGTGAATTGGGTTGCCTCTCTTTCCCTTTGGCTCTGGGGTTCTACTTTTTCAGCTAAGTTGTGATTTTTGCCCTTGGTATCATTTCCTGTATACTACAGTACTGTACTGTGTAACATGCACGTAGAATGAAGTGGAATTCAATATTTATAAAGATATGCAAAGTGCCAGTAGCACATGCACTTAGTACTGTCTAAGCTCACTTATCCGGACTATATGGGAGGGACCTGCCTTCCCCTGTGGCTGGATAAACCAGACATCTAAATAAGCAGAATTCTTACATGGAAAGCCCAAAAATTACCATATTCAAAAATTTTGTACCCCAGCCAACATAATTTGAATTTCCACACACTATTAATAAAAAATGTAATTAAAAAAAGAAACTAAAGCTTACCTTGTGATAGTTTGTCTTCTTGTTTGATACTGTAGATCTTGAAATGTGTAATTCTTGAAAATATATGTAACCTAATCTCTGGTTATTTGAATTTCTGTCCAGGTATGGCAAAGTTTTGCCAGAAAATTATTCGGATGCTATTTTGGCCAGATAACCCAAATATCCAGTTTAGCGAGCTCATATAAGAAACGAAATGGATAAGAAGAGCTTGGACACGAGATATACCAGAAGCACTTAAATCAGCAGATATAGCTCCTCTATATAAGTGAGGCAGCAAAACATTGGCTACGAATTATAAACCAGTTGCACTAATGTCCCTCATAAAAGTATTTGAGAGTGTGATTAGGAGTCAGATCTCTAGTTTTGTGAAGATCAATGACCTCCAAAACCCAGGCCAACATGGATTAAGAGTGAGATGATCATGCTCCTCACAGCTACTTGGCCACTATGACAAAACCTTTGAGGCTTTAGAGGCTTTAGAAGAAAAAGAGAATGTGGAAGTGGTATATATGGACTTCGCAAAGGTATTTGATAAATGTGACCATGGAATGATAGCCCACAAAATGAGGTCAATAGGAATAATAGGTAAAGTAGGATGTGGGATATTAAATTTTCCATCAAACGGAATGCAGCAAGTAACGGTTATTCAAATAAAATAGGCCAAGTGCAGTTAAAAGCTCTCTTCTTCAGGGTACCGTCCTTGCACCACTGCTTTTCCTGATTCTCTTATCAGATATAGAAAAAAAATACAAGTAACAAGTATAATCTTTTACAGGTGACACAAAAATCATCATGAAAATTACTTCTGTTAAAGACATTAAAAACTACAAGCAGATATTAATACAAAAATTTAACTGGGCAGCAGAAAATAACATGATGTTTAACAGTAATAAATTCCAGGTAGTTGGGTATGGTAAAAATGAGGACTTTAAACAAAATACAGGATACAAAACACAATCAAATCTGCCCATAGTAGGAAAGCAACATGTAAAGGATCTGGGAATAATGATGTCTGAAGAGCAGTGGAAGGATTTTAAGAAACATGGCATATTGCCTCAGCAATATGTATTAGCAGTTATTATGATAGCTTATTTCATAGCTGTAATCAAGGTGATAAATAATTCTTACACCTTTTCTTTTATTATTACATTAAAATGATGTGAGGCACAGGTAGATAACTATTCCTTCAAATGCTCCAATAAGTACTTACGTCAAACTGCAATTGTCAAATACTGTACTGATGTTGATGAATCTACATTACACTATTTTAAAGAGAACTTGAGTGTTACTAAGAAGTTCAACTATTACCACCAGATGCACCTGAGTTTCTCACTGACTGGGCTGGAATCTGGTGCGAGCATGCCGGTGGGCGGACAGGTGATTCACCTCTTCTTGCAGAGTGTTGGGGTCACCCTCACTGAGGTTCAGGATGTTGTCTTCAGGTACAAGTCTTAAATATCTAAACCATGTTTAAAAACCATTTCCTTATCCATATATGTTTTATACGGTGCCACCAAATAATGCCACATACAGAGTCACCATTATATAACCACCCACTATACAAACAGCCTTCATAATACCCCATTTTAGTGGTATTTGGTGGACTGTTTGGGGTGTGTGTGTGTGTATGTATGTATGTATGTATGTAATATCTATATAATATCGTATATCTATAAATTTTTATTTATTTATTAGGAGTGGACTGAAGTATGCTTTCTACTGAACTCTCCACACCTTTATAAGAGAAATAGGATATTTTATGAAGGAACATGTCTGCATCTTACGAAGGCTAGTGTCATAAGGCAGAGGAGAACTACCATGTTACCACTCAAAAGGGGCAATTCAATTTATTAAATGCTTCATTTTTTGTTTAATACCAAAATTTATTGTTATTTTGTGTGATAGACTGGCATACATGGAGCGTCTCAACCACTGGATGAGTTGGAATCAGCTGGTACAAGAAATGATAATTCACTACCGTGGACAAGTGATCAAACAGCTTTATGTTCTTGTGCTTGGTCTTGATGTGATTGGCAACCCCTTTGGTCTGGTGGTGGGATTGACAAAAGGAGTTGAAGATTTATTTTATGAACCAATACAGGTTAGTGGTTCCATTACTCATATTTTGATAGCCAAAGGGTCATACATTTATGTTTTATTTGTATGAAAAAATATGAGTTAATTGCTATTAATAGATACATTTTTTTATTTTGTTTAGAGCAACATTTTGTTTACATTTGCAACTGTTCCTTCAGGAAGTTACTTTTTTCTGAAGGAATGAAATTACATGTATATAGAATTTTTCTTTCACCATTACAAATGAAAGGGATATTTATATCTATAAGAGAGAATGTCTGTCTGTCTGTCATCCCCAAAGTTGGAGGCCAGATGCTTGGGGTCTTGTACCCCTCGCCCAAATTTGTAGAGGGAATGGTCTGGGGTACAGGATGGGCATAGACTAGTTGGACTAGGCCTATGTTTAATGCTTTAAGACAGCCTATAATCAAACATGATAGAATATTTCTGGAAAAACTTCTGCTAGAACAAATTGGAAAACTATGGTACAAACCGAGGTTCTGGTAAGAACTCCTAAATTTCCAGTCAATGAATTGTTTACGTCTAATTTACATAGTGATAGATAACTGTGTGTACTGTTGCTATATAGTGGTGATTAAATGTGTGTTGCAGGGAGCAATTGAAGGTCCTGGAGAGTTTGCTGAGGGAGTGTTGCTTGGTGTGACCAGCTTTATGGGTAAAACTGTTGGTGGTGCAGCTGGTGCTGTCTCCCGTATCACAGGAACCATTGGTAATTACATAGCTAATTACTTCTTTTTCCCTTGTTCATAAGTAAAATATGTTATTGTTCTGTATATGTACAGTATATTAAAATTTTCTCTAAATATTATTTGAAGACAAATGCATTTACTTTGGAAATAATATTCACATGTACTGTTAACAGAAAAAAATTTATCATTTAATTTAATTTGGTATTCAGGGAAAGGCGTAGCAGCCCTGACTCTTGATGAAGATTACCAGAAAAGACGACGGGAAGCAATGCATCGCAAGCCAGCTGATGGTATAGAGAGTCTGGCTAGAGGAGGAAAAGGCATTGTTACAGTAAGCAACTTGAGTAACATTATTCATATTGTTAAATAGGATAGCACTAATGATAACAAAATATAAACCCCCATTCAAACAAAATATTTCT
This sequence comes from Procambarus clarkii, assembly GCF_040958095.1. Lineage (NCBI taxonomy): Eukaryota > Metazoa > Arthropoda > Malacostraca > Decapoda > Cambaridae > Procambarus > Procambarus clarkii. The sequence goes on along the minus strand of NC_091219.1, from coordinate 27,594,525 downwards.
CATTTTCTCATTATTAATCACACTTCATGATTTCTTTAAGGGAATGCAGTGTGAGGCAGAGAGAAGTGCCATGGTGTGTGAGGCAGAGAGAGAGGAGTGCCATGGTGTGTGAGGCAGAGAGAGAGGAGTGCCATGGGGTGTGAGGCAGAGAGAGAGGAGTGCCATGGGGTGTGAGGCAGAGAGAGAGGAGTGCCATGGTGTGTGAGGCAGAGAGAGAGGAGTGCCATGGGGTGTGAGGCAGAGAGAGAGGAGTGCCATGGTGTGTGAGGCAGAGAGAGAGGAGTGCCATGGTGTGTGAGGCAGAGAGAGAGGAGTGCCATGGTGTGTGAGGAAGAGAGAGAGAGGAGTGCCATGGTGTGTGAGGAAGAGAGAGAGAGGAGTGCCATGGGGTGTGAGGAAGAGAGAGAGAGGAGTGCCATGGGGTGTGAGGCAGAGAGGAGTGCCATGGTGTGTGAGGAAGAGAGAGAGAGGAGTGCCATGGTGTGTGAGGAAGAGAGAGGAGTGCCATGGGGTGTGAGGCAGAGAGAGAGAGAGGAGTGCCATGGGGTGTGAGGCAGAGAGAGAGAGGAGTGCCATGGTGTGTGAGGCAGAGAGGAGTGCCATGGTGTGTGAGGCAGAGAGAGAGGAGTGCCATGGTGTGTGAGGAAGAGAGAGAGGAGTGCCATGGGGTGTGAGGCAGAGAGAGAGGAGTGCCATGGTGTGTGAGGCAGAGAGAGAGGAGTGCCATGGTGTGTGAGGCAGAGAGAGAGGAGTGCCATGGTGTGTGAGGCAGAGAGAGAGGAGTGCCATGGTGTGTGAGGCAGAGAGAGAGGAGTGCCATGGTGTGTGAGGAAGAGAGAGAGGAGTGCCATGGGGTGTGAGGAAGAGAGAGAGGAGTGCCATGGGGTGTGAGGAAGAGAGAGAGGAGTGCCATGGTGTGTGAGGCAGAGAGAGAGGAGTGCCATGGTGTGTGAGGCAGAGAGAGAGGAGTGCCATGGGGTGTGAGGAAGAGAGAGAGAGGAGTGCCATGGTGTGTGAGGAAGAGAGAGGAGTGCCATGGGGTGTGAGGCTCTCCCTACCTGCCATTTATTGATTGCTGAAGGAACGTGGCACTGACACTCAGCTTCGCACTGTTGGTGGCACTGGTGGTGGCATTGGTGGTGGCACTCTTGGTGGCACTGTTGGTGGCACTGTTGGTGGCACTAGTGGTGGCACTAGTGGTGGCACTGGTGGTGGCACTGTTGGTGGCACTGTTGGTGGCACTGGTGGCGGCAGTGGTGGCACTGGTGGCGGCAGTGGTGGCACTGTTGGTGGCACTGTTGGTGGCACTAGTGGTGGCACTGTTGGTGGCACTGATGGTGGCACTGTTGGTGGCACTAGTGGTGGCACTGGTGGTGGCACTGGTGGTGGCACTGGTGGTGGCACTAGTGGTGGCACTGTTGGTGGTACTAGTGGTGGCACTGGTGGCACTGGTGGTGGCACTGTTGGTGGCACTGGTGGTGGCACTGTTGGTGGCACTGGTGGTGGCACTGTTGGTGGCACTAGTGGTGGCACTGTTGGTGGCACTGGTGGTGGCACTGTTGGTGGCACTGGTGGTGGCACTGTTGGTGGCACTGGTGGTGGCACTGGTGGTGGCACTGGTGGTGGCACTAGTGGTGGCACTGGTGGTGGCACTAGCGGTGGCACTGGTGGTGGCACTGGTGGTGGCACTAGTGGTGGCACTAGTGGTGGCACTGTTGGTGGCACTAGTGGTGGCACTAGTGGTGGCACTGGTGGTGGCACTAGTGGTGGCACTGTTGGTGGCACTAGTGGTGGCACTGGTGGTGGCACTAGTGGTGGCACTGGTGGTGGCACTGTTGGTGACACTGTTGGTGGCACTAGTGGTGGCACTGTTGGTGGCACTGGTGGTGGCACTGTTGGTGGCACTAGTGGTGGCACTAGTGGCTCTGTTGGTGGCACTGGTGGCACTGGTGGTGGCACTAGTGGTGGCACTGGTGGTGGCACTGGTGGTGACACTAGTGGTGGCACTGTTGGTGGCACTAGTGGTGGCACTGTTGGTGGCACTGGTGGTGGCACTGTTGGAAGCTGTAATGGTGCCGGAGCCGGTCGGCCGAGCGGACAGCACGCTGGACTTGTGATCCTGTGGTCCTGGGTTCGATCCCAGGCGCCGGCGAGAAACAATGGGCAGAGTTTCTTTCACCCTATGCCCCTGTTACCTAGCAGTAAAATAGGTACCTGGGGGTTAGTCAGCTGTCACGGGCTGCTTCCTGGGGGTGGAGGCCTGGTCGAGGACCGGGCCGCGGGGACACTAAGCCCCGAAATCATCTCAAGATAACCTCAAGATATGCATGCAAAAGTTTTAATTATATAATTCTGTGATCCCATCAATGGCTTCTGTTTACTAATTTCCTCGTTGGGATTTTGGGAGTTCTGTCCCATGCCTTCATCCTCCCCTGGTGCTTAACCTCTTCACAGATGCCTCGACCTTCAGATGGGGTTTTGTGACCAGCACTCACATCAATGCTCAGGGCCATTCAGTAGGTTCTTTGCATAGGGCATGCAGCACAGTGTGTAAGTTCACTGCAGTTTGGCACACAGTGTAGTTGCTTCATGTCCTGGTGGATGGACTCCATGTTCCAGCTTCATTCAGACTGCTCCCAGGTGGTTCATTGTCTGAATCCAGGCAAGTCACTTTGGTTTCCTTTTTTGTGGGGCACTCAAGTACTCCAGACAGGACAGCACAAATGACTTGAATAGTAGAACCATTGTGATGGGATTCCTGGATTTAAAGGTTCTTGTAATCCATTCTATCATCTTTCTGGCTGACACTATATTTGCTTGGTTATGCTCCCTAAAAGTTTGGTCATCAGACATCATTGTTCCCAGATCCTTTACATGCTGCTTTCCTACTATGGGCAGATTTGATTGTGTTTTGTACCATATTTTATTTAAGGTCTTCAATTTTACCATACCCAAGTACTTGGAATTTATCACTGTTAAACATCATGTTATTTTCTGTTGGCCAATCAAAAACTTTATTAATATCAGCTTATAGTTTTCAATGTCTTCTACAAAAGTAATTTTCATGCTGATTTTTGTCTTCTGAAAAAGATGATACAAGGCTGTGACTTGCATTTTTGTTTATATCTGATATGAGAATTAGGAAAAGTGGTGGTGTAAGGACTATGCTCTGAGGTACAGAGCTTTTCACTGTGCTTGTACTCTCTTTTATTTGATCGCTACTCTTTGCATTCTGTTTGACAGAAAATTTAATAGCTATCACCTTACTTTACCTGTTATTCCTATTGACCTCATTTTGTGGGCCGTCACTCCATGGTCACATTTATCAAATGCCTTTGCAGAGTCCATGTACACCACATAGGTCACATGGCCCTTATATTGCATCTGGAAATTGTCCACACCTCGTTGCCTGATGGAGGTTGCATCTGGTGCTGGGTGTGTCTGTGCTGCTATTCGCAGCTGTGGGGTCTATGCGTGCATTTGTATTTTTTTGCCCTCGTCCTTCCCTTGCCCTAGTTAGGTGAGGTATGGTGGTACAGTGGGATCTTTACCTGTCCTTTGTTTGCCATATACTGGTAATGACCTAAGTGTAATCGCAGGATTATTCATGGTGTCCCGCCTTCCCAATTCTGTCATGGCACTTTGAAAGTATAGTACTGGCATCCATCACATTCTCAGTTTACTTGTTCCAATCTTCTACCACTCTGTTTGCAAAAGAGAACTTTCTAATTTTGGGGGGCACCTTTCTGTAGCTTGCTTGCATCTGTGGTTTATTGTTCTTGAAATTGCAGGTTTCAAGAATTCCTCTTTGTCAATTTTATTGATTCCTTGTACTACTATTTTGTACATGGTGATCATTTTGCCTTTTTCCTATTATATTTAAGCTTTGGCATGTTTAACACCTCTAGCCTTTTCTTGTTGTTCTTGTTTTCAATTCCAAAGCCATTTAGTAGCATGTCTTTGCACCTTTTCAAGTTTATTGATGACCTGGAGATAATAGGGTGCCCTGTAACTGTTGGTCTCACAAACGTTGTGAATAATTTCTTTAATGAATTGACATCCATGTATCTAACATCAATTCTGAAGTTGGAAATGTAGTACATGTTCCCCACATAATGTCTTTGTGTTCCTCTGGTGACAGTTTACTATCTTTAATACTTTTTCATGTTGTGTAGGTTGTTTGTGGCCTATTTTTCTTTATTCCACAATCCATAATGTAGCAGTTAATCATGCTGAATGCCATCTGCCAATTGTTGCTCAATAAATTTAATTTGTCCAGGTCATCTTGACGGGCATGACAATCATTTAAGTGTCTTATCTTCCCTAATAGCTTAGCATCATAAGCAAACATATAATTATGAACATGTTTCTGGTAGATAATTTATACAGACAATGAACATTATTTGTGCTAGAACTGAACACTGTGGTACTCCACAATAACATTTCTCCAGTTTAAAACATTCTCTAATTACCACCCGTCGTTGTTCTGTCAGAATATTTTTCATTTATGTCAGCAGTCACCTCTCCAGCATGTTCCACCTTCCAGAACAACCTCTTGTGTAGTCTGTCAAAAGCCTTTTTTCATCCAGATAAAGGCAGTCCATCCAACCATCTCTTCCCCTGTAAAGTTTGTGACTGTCATAAAAACTGTTTGTGACACAGGATCTGCCTGCTCAAAATCCATACTGTATTGTTGTGAGTATTGTGACCAACATACATGTTATGTCATTTCTTTCCAGGCATTCTGCCCCATTTAGTTTTATTCTTACAGGGAGTTGTTGATGGGTTGATTTTATGCTTTACTGTGGATATTCTTACATGTGGTTGTTAATGGTGTGACACATGCTTTACTGTGGATATTCCTACATGTTGTTGATAGTGTGACACATGCTTTACTGTGGATATTCTTACATGTTGTTGTTGTTGGTGGTGTGACACATGCTTTACTGTGGATATTCTTACATGTTGTTGTTGGTGGTGTGACACATGCTTTACTGTGGATATTCTTACAGGGAGTTGTTGGTGGTGTGACACATGCTTTACTGTGGATATTCTTACAGGGAGTTGTTGGTGGTGTGACACATGCTTTACTGTGGATATTCCTACATGTTGTTGATGGTGTGACACATGCTTTACTGTGGATATTCTTACAGGGAGTTGTTGATGGTGTGACAGGAGTTTTCTTAAAACCAATTGATGGAGCCAAGGAAGAAGGTGTGGAGGGGTTCTTCAAGGGGGTAGGCAAAGGAGTTGTGGGCCTGGTTACTCGTCCAGCCTCCTGGAGTCATAGATTTTGCCAGTGGATCTTTTGATGCAGTTATGAGGCAAGTGGTTATATCAGGGTTCTGTAATTCTTAGAAGCATGTAAGAATTACAGGCTGTGCATCATAATGCACAGGTTGTTGGTATATGTCATCTTAATATACATCAATTTACTTCCATATAACTTTTGTCATAGCTGTTTTATACTGTGTACAGTATGAACATCATCAGTATCATCAAAGGATATGCATCAATGTAATAGTGCACAATATAATCATCCAGTTTCACCACATTGTTTAATTTTGAAATATCTCATAATTTGATGTGAGGATGTCATTATTTAATGTCAACAGAGCCACAGATGCCACTGAAGAGATAGAGCGTTATCGTCCAACTAGATTGATCGACTCTGATGGGGTTGTCCGACCATATGTAAAACGGTTTGCCCAGGGAGCTAGAATGCTACTGGTATGCATAGTAATATTTTTGTTATGTAGTAATGCCTTAGTCACTGACACCATTTAAAGATTAATTATTTTTGTTGTTTTCCATTGTCAGTTGTCCCAAGTCTAAGTAAAGTAACTTTTAACTCGTATCACAATGCTATTGCACATCTCGCTTCTTATATTTCATTTCTGCTAAATTTTAGGGTGATAAAATTGTGGACTATTTTATACACTATTAACATGATTGATGATCAATAGTAGATTACTTTATTATATTAATGGTTTGGGAAATGTTGATTTTCTCCAGGTGTTCTTCCTTAATTTTAATTAGTTTTAATTATTTTTCCCAACATTTTGACTATTACACTTGTCAGTGATACAGGTCTACAATTAAGGGGGAGGGTTGTCTTTATTGCCATGTTTGTAGATTGGAACTATGTTAGCCTTTTTCCACATATCTGCTAGGACTCCTGTACACAGGGATGCCTGAAAAATCAGTTGAAATGGAATGCTGGGCTCGGGAGCTCATTATCTCGGGACCCAAGGTGAAACTCAATCTGGGCCAACTGCTATTTCCTTATACACACACAAATCCCAATAGCATGATAAATGAATGTTATGAATAATAACAATAGCATGAATAAATGAATGCATGTTAAATGAACAAATCCACAAGGGCTGTGATGAAGGTTTGAACCTACGTCCGGGATGATACCAGACGCGCTTTAGTCGACTGCGCCAATTCTTTTACCATGTCATGGTGCAGTCGACTAAGGCATGTCTGGGATCATCCTGGACGTAGGTTCGAACCCTTAACACAATGTGGTGTAAGTGAAAAGGTTGACGGAATGAAATGTTGAATGGGTGAAGTGTACTATAATTAGGTAGAATGGATGTGTTTGGATGCCTGAGAATTATTTACAAGAATGTACAAAGGAATCATGTGATAGATGCAGATGACCAATATTGTAGAAGAAAGGACAAAGGGATGGTTTAAAGAACATGAAAGAGTGAAAGGTTTGTGTGGTGTTAAAATATCGTGGAGAATCTTATGCTATAACCACCCTCTGATGGTGTGCATTTATATAAGTTATTATGCTAATGATAATATAATATGAGGGAAACTGAATTATAATTTGAATTAATGTGTTTCTTTTCAGGAGTTAGAGAAAGGACGGTATGCAAAAACAGATTTATATATTGCTCATGCTTACATTACTGCCAGCAAGTCTCTACTGATTGCTACAAACCAGCGAATTATGCAAGTTTCCCGCAATGATATTATGGGGCACCTTAAGGTTAGTTTCCTGTGTGGTGTTGATACAATTGCTTAGAGCTGAAATTATTTTGACTATTTTAGGAAAATAATTACCGGTATGTAAAATCAGATAATGCAGGAAGTTCATATACTGTATTATCCAAATATCCTAGATACTTTACCTGTGACTTTAAAAGTGTTACAGTAGTAAACTTTACAAGTAGACAATTTTAAATGAGGCATATGCAAGTAGAGTCTGAGCACTGGGTGGGATACACCACATGCAAGGTGGGACCAATGTACAGACTCGGCATAGGGTGGGATAAGCCACACATAAGGTGGTACCATTGAAGAACCTCCCCACAGGGGGAGGATATGTCACATACAAGGCAGAATCATTGGACACAAATTATATACAGTATTACAAATGTAATTACTTTAGACAAAGTAAGTCTGAATTATCCAAGTAATAGGAGGAGAGCTATGCTTGTAGTATCCCATCTTCTCGGTTCTCTGTCATAGGACGCCTTGAAACTGGTAAGTTTTTGACATCCATCACCTTCTCATTTAATTTGTTCTAACTGTCCACCATTCTGTTTGCAAAAGTGAACTTTCTAATGTTTGTTCAGTAGTTCTGTTTCCTTAGTTTGAACCTATGTTCTCTTTTTGTAGTTTTCAAAAATTCTTTTAAATTTTGTCAATTCCTGTTACTATTTTGTAAGTAATGGTCATATCCCCTCTTTCTATTCTAGCTTTGTATATTTAACACCTTTAACCTCTTCAGGTAGCTCATCTTTCAGTTCCAGAAGTCGGAAGGTGGCAGCCAGATGTGGTTTGTTTTAACTCGCTGACTTACTGGGTGTCTTCCTTGATGGTTACATAAATGTATAACGTAATATATAAATGCCACAGCTCCCTTCGCCTCTATGATGGGACCAGGTTCTGGCTCTGGGTCCCAGGTAGGCCAGAGAATTCTCCAACTCCAAGCACTTACATTGGAGATGGTAGCTTAGGGAGCCACAAGGGGCTTCCCCCAGAAATAAACAGTATAGAGGAACAAGTGTGTGACACAAAAGACACAATATTATGACCAGCCCTCCTTCATTTGAAGCTTTTTCCTTGGACACTCCCGGGTGTTGGACGTTGGCTTTGCTCTGGGCCCTCTTGTAGCAGCTCCCAGGACTGGGGAAAATGTCACTTTTGGGACCTTCAGTCCCTTGTTAACCCTCCATGGCAGTTTGTGCCTTCAGTGATGGATCTTTGGTTACAGGGGGTATGTTCTCTCTAAGTTCCTGATTGGGTGCAGCTTTCCCTAGGGTTTGGCCCAGTGGATATTAGGACCGTTAGAGTTGGCACCTCACAGGTGCTTGTCTCTCGAGTCTCTTCGTGGGGGCTAGTGTTGCTTTTGTGTGCTTCCTGCATGTTCTGGTCTTCATTGCTCGGGTTCTGGTGTCCCTGATCAGCAAACATTTTCTTGGTACTTTGCGCCTTTTTATCATGTTCTCAATCTAATGTTATGAGGCTTTTCCCTCTGTGCTTCGGGCAGCAGAGCCTTGTGCCTCTCATTGGTTGCTTGTTGCTCTTGCCTTTCTTGGAGTGTGGCTTCATACAGCCTCTTCCTCCATTAGTTGTTGGCAGTGCTTGTGGCATTTGTCATTGTGTTCATCTATATTGGGGGTTTCTGTTGTGCATACCTGGGCCTCTTTGCACTGCTTCCTGCTTCTCTCTTGAGGACTGTAGAGGCGCTAAGTGGAGGGGTCTCTGGTGGTGGTTATGTTGGCCTCCTCCTTGGCTGCAACTACTCCATGATACATGTTCCCATGCTCCTGGTGGCAGTGGCCATTTCCTCAACATTCAACGTTCGGGTGATCTGGTTGGTTTGGCATATTTCTTTTGTATTGCATTGGCCCTGGCTCTCCTGTCAGCCTCTTTCTACCTCTTTCCTCGGTGTTGGTCTGTAGTTCCTAAATGTTTGCAGCTTTTTTCACCCGTTTAGAGTTTCCATCCTCGGGGCTTCATTCTTGTTCCATGACGGTTGGTTTTGTGGGTAGAAGTAGGCCTTCTGGAGTGTCATATGCTGTGTATCTGGTGTTTCCTGGCACATTCTCCATCTGATAGATTCCAGATTCACCCTCTTCTTTGGGTGGCCTCTCTTCCATTTGGGCCATCTCTTTTTTTCTCTCTCTCTCTCTCCCCCCCTCGGTGATCAGGAGTGGCTTGACCCGGTTTCTTTCCTCCCGAGTTCATCGACTTTTTATTGTCGCCCTCAGTCCGCGATGTGGTTGGATGGCCCCCCTTCCCCTCTGTTCTGGGGTTCTAGGCTTTCCAGACAGGCTTCCTCTTTTCGCCTGTTTGGGTCACACCGATGTGGGCTCTTCTGGTGTTGGCAGTGGGAACATTGTCTTTTTGGTGGGTGTCCTACATCTTCCCAGTTGTCCTGTGGCTCTCTGGCCTTTGATCTTAGCAGCTGACCCAATTTTTCTTTTGCCCCTGGTTGACTGCATGCATTGTCCCTGGTCAGTCTCTTCTCTGGGGGGGCTTCTTGGTTGGTTTCCCTGGGCCTCCGAGACATGACAGGGCCAAGTTCTAGTTCATGGTCCCCAGTCGGCTTGAAAGAACTATGACTGATGGCATTTAATAGTTTGGTATTTTAACAGCATAGTAACTTCAGGGAGCCACTGAGGCTCATAGAGAAATTGGCATTTCATTACAATCAACGCTTTTATTTTTTTATTTTTTTTTTTTTTTTTTTTTTGCATTAAAAAAATTTCTATCTCTTTCAGGTTGATTGGGTGCACACGTATGATGAGCTGTCAGAACCTCCCGTTCTCACTCCCAAAGGCTTACGTCTTTCAGTAAAACAGGAAAAGAGGAGAGTTCTAGGAATGTTTGGTGGTGGTGATAACTCAAAATTAGTACATATAAATTGCCTAGAACAAGCAGAGGTAAGTGCCAGTTACCAGCATGTACTGTACCACATGATTTCAGGCAAAAAAATTGAGTTTTTTGGGAATACAATACTTTGGGTGAAATGGTAGTGAAGTCACTCAGTTTAGGAAAGATATTGGTCAAGGACATTCACAATGTTGAAGTTTTGGATCAGGCTTCTTTGGATAGGGTTTCTCCAGGTCCAGGGTAGAATCAACAAATGTGAAAGTTCATTATTCCTAAGGCAACAACACTTGCAACACTCCTCACAGGTCTCGACAAAATATTCAATCAACTACTGTACTAATGTTACCCATTATGTAGAGGTTTTTTTATGGAACAAGATATGCAGGTACAGTGGAACCTCGCTACTCAAACTTAATTGATTCCTGAAGACAGTTCGAGTGATGAGCACTTTAAACCCATAAGGAGTAATGTAAATTGGATTAATCCATTCCAGACCACAAAAAATACATACCGTATATGAATGCAATAACTACTGGAAATGAAATAAATGCAAATACTGTATACACTTTACATAGATATGAGCACCACATTTTGAGTATAACAATGTTCAACACATTTAACTGTATATATTCCTCAAATTACACAATATTGAATAAAATTACTGGAAAAAGCTACAGAGAAATCAGTGAATTGAAATAGTCATGTAAAATGTATTTGTGGCAGCTCCAACCACACAGCTGTCGAGTGCTAGGCTGACCTTGGAATCATGTTGTGTGTGTATAGACTATGAACACACCATGTTTGTGGTTCATTATGGTGCACAAAAAAAAAAAAGCATTGAATGAAATGAAACACTAGTTTCTGGGTGAGCCCTCGAGGCTACCTGAAGCTATCATCACTGATTACGTGCCATACTACCTAGTGTCAATAGTTACGGAGTTCTTTTTGCAGAGACTTTCCGAGTGCCTTCCTTGGTGGTGGCATAAATGAATAACTATATATAAATGTCATGGCTCCCTGTTCCTCTGTGAAGGGGGGGGGGGGCCAGGTTCTGGCTCTTGGTTCCAGGTAAGTTGTAGAACTCCACGACTGATGGCACCTACATCAGAGATACAGTACAATACAGCCTAGAAATTGGCTTTTCATTTCATTCAACGCCGGTTTATTTTACCCGTTATACTTCATTCATTTTACCATTTATTACAGTGGTTCCTGTCCGCACTGAAGAAAGTCTACTAGAAGTCAGTAAAACTATATCACTATTCTCTTACTCAAGACAAGCTGACATCAGGCAGATACTGTACATCTAGTTGTGATAAAGCACGACTATAAAATTGAAGCTATACAGAGAAAACTATGACTCTCAAGTGCATGCACACAAACTATAGATGCACAAGCAGAACAGATCTGTCAACACTATTAGAACAACTCCTCTGTGAACTCAAGACTAGTGTAATTAAAAGTTAAATGTGTGGTTCAAAAGAAAATGACCAGGCATGAAGAAATGAACCATATCTTGGGAGTGTATGAAAGTTTTGCCATGTGATATACTTAAAGACTAGATGTTAAGTAGTGGAAAAAGAAACTGGATGGTTCTTCATTTGCAGTTTCATGAATAATGACCAAGCAGTAAATCTTAAGTCTTATATAAGGTGTGGCGAGTGGCTAACACTCGACACTTTTGTTGCAAATTTCATACAACTGGCAATCATTGCCATCATCCTAATTATTTCTGTTCTTGCTTAAAGCCTTGAAATGTGCCGTCCTAAAGTAGACGTTACATCCAGGTGACTGGAATTATGCACAAGTTAGCATGTCAACACAGCCCATCCTCCTGAGGTTTACCAACGTCAGAAACTGTTGTACTAAAGTGCCCTATCCTAACCTAACAGAGGACCCAAAACAGAAAACTGGACAGTGTCAATTTTGTGTGCCGCTACCATGTTCTAGTACGACAATTTTTGGCCCCTGTGTAGAATACATGTCCAAAATACGACGTCCTGTTAGGAGGACGGGTTATGCCCATTCAATTTATTCTCCAACTGACTTGCCGGTAATTTTATAATCTTTACACAAAAACTACAAGTACTGTACACTTTTGACATATAACTGCTTTTAACACGTGAGTCACATATGAGTAAGAATATTCAGCTATTACATTTATCCAAAAATGTGCTTATTCAGGCTTATTCATTAGTTACAAATAATAAAAAAAAATTACAATGATTCTTTCCTTTGTACTGTGTGCTTAACATTGTAAATGGAAAGTATTTAAGTCTACACAGTAATGCAAAATATTTCACTTAGTCATGTGTTTGAGAGATTTAACGAGGCAATGTTGGTGGTAGTAAGGCTAGAGAATTATGTACATTTTGTGATGACTTGCCTTATGTGTCCAAAACAGTATTTTTGGTTTCCTTGAAGTCAATAAAATATTAATCGCTGTCCTAAGTAATTTTGTTACTTTGTTTTTGTATATTTGATGGTAAACCTTTCCAGTGTTAATTTTGTGTAGTTCATAAGGTGAGTGAGAAACTGTTTAGGGAATATCGGATATAAAATAGGAAAGTATATATTAATATCTTTGTAGAAGTTAGCATTTACATCATAGATAAAGGGCTCTGATATTTTTAGTACAGTTTTTTACTTTTAATTTTGTCATGAATCAAGTAGTTGGTAAAAATTACCATTATGGTTAGCAGGTGGGAAGTGGTCATCACATTGGCCTAGTAGTGCAGAATTTTGGCCCTCGCCAAGAATTCAGTGTACTCTATATATAGTAGAATCCTCATTAAACAAAGAAAATTTTTGCGAATCCTCAAATTACTATACTCAAGAAATAAGAATTTTAAATTATCCACCCCCCATTAATCAGATAATGTACAATTAAAAGAATTAACACCATTATCCATGAGGCCTCTACATGATCCAGCAGCAGTGGACACTTATTTATGCCAAATTGCACAAAGTTTCCTGAAAGCCAATAGGCTCATTTTGGAAGAAATCATATTGCTTGTTTTAATTTCTAGGAGAACCCACTTGATTGCTTCTTGATGTTGCAAACTGGAACCATCCAAATCTTTAGTCACCAGGCCCTGTTAAAGTTGTTGTTGGTGATGACTAAGCTGTCTGTCTTCTTGAGGTCCCCACCTTTTTGTTACTGTGAGCTCAGGTATCTGGATGTTGGGACTTTCCTGGTTGACACTAGTTCACTGTGCAGGCTTGAGTGGTGCCACATGAAACAATGATGTGGTATAATCATCTCTGCATCTGGAGGCAATGTCAGTTCCCCACCCCCCCTTGGCCTGTTGGACCAAGCTCTCACAAGGTGTAAGGTTACATTGTCAATGAAACTTCACATTACACAAGGAATTTTGTTCTTGCCCTCAATGGCATTCAGCTTTTCCCCCCCATCAAGTTCCATAACAAAAATGTAAGTGAAATATACATAAATGTAGAGTTGCAGAACACATCCCTATAATGTATAGAACCAAGAGTTGCTACTAAACTTTGACAAGTGATTTAAATTGTGATAAAAACTATATCTCGGTTTTAAAGGTTTAATAATTAACAATGAACATTTATGGGAAAATTGCCACACACTGGCCACCGTCTCAATGAACGAACTTTGTATGAAGTTCAAATGTATGAAATTTAAAGAAAAAAATTTCAAACAAATTACCAAACAGTTATTTGACGGGATGGTGATGGTGGGGAGGGGGTAATGATGGGAGTTCTAGAGTTGGCAAACCAGACAATCTCTATCTCCACAGACAATGGAACAACAAAATATATTGTATACCCACAAGCATTGTGAAATTGAATATATTAGAAATGTGCACTCTCTCTCTCTTCTTTCCATTTAACCAGACAGCCACAGCTAGTCAATAACACAATTGCACAAGGAACTTTATACTGTATTAGAAACCCTGGAAACACAAACCGTAACAGTCACTATTTTCTGCTTGTTACAACTTGTAATAAAGTTGTTACATCTTGGCTTAACGTGTTTGACGTATTAGAACGTTACAACTTGCTATATTGGTTGTTCGAACGTCGTAGTTTCGCTGTGTTTGCTGTGAAACAACTGAAGTTGAAGCTGCACTTGCCATTTCTTTCTGCAATGATGTTAAATCTTTAATTTGACTGTATTTGTTATGCTTCAAAGTCCTGGGGGAATAGCTTTTCATAAACTACATAATTTCCTCATTAACATAAATGTGTTCACAGTACATCTTTCTTCACTGCAGCTTAACACTTTCGCTTGGGGACGACGCAATATGGCAACAAAAATTTATTAGACGAATGTGCCGGAATGACGCATCGGAGCGTCAAAAATTTCAAAACCTTTGGCTTGGCTGTAGGTGGGATGCACTGCGGTTTTGGACATTGTGCATAGACAGTACTCCTGCAGGGAATACTATTGCAAACACATTGATAATAAAATTAAAAATCTTTGATAAGAATTAAGGTGACAAAATTGAAAAGATCATACACTTTTCAGTATTATCGCGCGCTCACGTGGAATGCCTGGTCCACCTACGGGTGGTTTGGCGCTCGCTCGCCCAAAGCGTTACTATAAATCTTTAAGGTCAAAATTTATGCAGACACTGCATTAAGGCTGGCTGTGACAAACCAATATTATTTATTAATTTTCAGACTAATGTGTTTTCCCTCATATTGACACTTTTTTACCACCCAAAGCTCTCAACATTGATAAGAACAAATTAATGGTCGTCAAACCCAGGCATTGGGAATTTCAACGAAAATTCATTAACTTCAGCTTGTAAGGCTTCAATTTTTGTCTTGATTTCTACATCATTTACAATTATTGCTTTAAAATCTGAAAGTTTCTTTCCAGATTTTTTCTTTGCATCAAGGGCAATGCAGCAGGCTCGGTCCAAGAGCTCAACAACATACTTAAATTCTTCATTCTTGAAATTACGTGATGTGAGTGCTGGGGTTCCTGTGGAAGTAGAGTATAATGGTAACACTCAAATGACCACTTAGTTGGTTAAAATTATCTCTAGCATCAATAAACTAGTTTTTATAATGCCAAACAAAAGTCATTTGGGAGCCGAGCGGACAGCACGCTGGACTTGTGGTCCCGGGTTCGATCCCTAGTGCCGGCGAGAAACAATGGGCAGATTTTCTTTCGCCCTATGCCCCTGTTACCTAGCAGTAAAATAGGTACCTGGGTGTTAGTCAGCTGTCACGGGCTGCTTCCTGAGGGTGGAGGCCTGGTCGAGGACCGGGCCGCGGGGACACTAAAAGCCCCGAAATCATCTCAAGATAACATTCAGACAAAGATTAAGTAACAAAATGCCCTTTTCTGCTTAAATCTCCTTGTGGCTCTTTGAAGTTTTGCCACACTATGATAGTATGCCAAACTATTAGGTGCCATCAGTCATGGAGTTCTCTTAGGCCTACTGGGGGACAAGCCAGAACCTGGCTCCTCAAAGAGGTGCAGGGAGCAATGGTTCTTGTTATAAAATTATTGTGAATTTATTCATGTCTGCCACCACCAAGGAAGCACCCAGAAAGTCAGCGAACCAAAACAGACCACTGCTGGTTACAAACGAGACTACAACCTTGAGAACAACCAAAACTCCCTAATACAGTATAAACTATCAAAATTGTTTAGAGCAGGGGTGCCATAGGCACAATCAGAACATTGTATAAACATCAGAGGTCTGCAGTTAAACATCCTCCCAGCGAGTATAAGAAATATTGCCGGAACAACGGTGGACATCTTCAAGAGAAAACTACATAATTTTCTCCAAGGAGTGCCGGACCAACTGGGCTGTGGTGGATATACGGACCTATGGGCCACTCCAAGCAACAGCCTAGGGGACCAAGCTCTCACAAGTGAAGCCTGGCTCAAGTAGAACAACTCCCAGAACCCTGTCATGCAGGTAACACAGGAGTATACACAAAAAATTACTGGTGTGGGGAATGGCATTCTGGAGACAAACAGGAATGCTAACCCTAGCCTGAATTGACCAAGAGCCTACTTCAGCTGGCCAACATTGGCCAAGCCACCTTTTACCTCCAAAGTCCCCACCAAAGACCATGTTGCTCCCCAGAAATCACAGCCCCTGGGAAGACTCTGCTTCCAGAAGAAAAATAGGAGAGCTGTACACGGGTTGCCATGGACCACCAACACTTGGATGGCAAAAAAACAATAGCTTAGTATAGCTTGATGCAACCATATTATGAACAATAAGCTGCTAAAAATTCTCAGAAGTTCCATTGCAAGCAATTCAATGTTTTTGTTAATTCCACATAACTTACTCCTAAGAATTCTACATTTAAAGAGGGTTATTCAACAATCTAATGTGCACGAATTACAAATACTACTCCTTCCCAAGAACCCATAGAAAAGGCTTCATAAGACACTAATCTCTAGGTCATAAAAGTGGCTACAGTTCTTCCATCCCATTTCAGGCACTGTCCATGAAAATCCCTTATGAAGAGAAAAGGTTTACTTTAATTATTAAGTACTTTTCTTGTTTATCTCTGCCAATCTGCCTAGTAAACTAACAATTTTGTTATAAATTTATACTTATGAGAAATGTTATTTACATTTCTTACTTACCTAGCCTGAGCCCACCAGGGGTAAGAGCACTCTTATCCCCAGGAACAGAGTTCTTGTTGACAGTGATATTACACATGTTGCACACACTCTCTACCCTTGCACCATCCAGACCTTTTGGCCGAAGATCTACCAGGATCAAATGGTTGTCAGTTCCACCTACAAACAAAAGAAACTATATAAGTGGAAAAATAAGTTGAAAAGATACCTTTTTGGAGAGCACTCACTCCTTCACACCCACCACGAGTTCTGAAAACACTCCCCCCTCCCCACCCACCAAGTCATGGGAATGGTGTATGCACATAATCACCATCACCTAAGTAAAAGACAAGGGGGGAGGCGTAAAAGACAAAGGGAGTGGGAACACATTCCTGAAAATCATGTACTGTACAGTACACTAACAGACGGAATGACATCAACTCAAGATACCACAGACCGTTGTACTAACAGACGAAAATTAAGACTATTTTAAATGAAGTTGTATTCACGAGAAGCTACTCAATTTGGAGATGTGACAGAAAAAGGAGAGAGTTGATATGAGGGTGAAAGAACACCTGAAGGTAAGAAAATTAATAATCAACAAGCCACATAAATTTTGATATAATGGCACTGGAGATTTGTAATCAGGATGATAAACCGATAATGATAAATGCCCGCAATCCAGCAGCAAGCAACACATGGACAGAGGAGTTGGATGACAAACGACAAGGACTCTTAGTGATCACAAGAGAGATTATAGTAGGAACAGATAAAGATATATCACGATTGTTGATACTTGGTGACTTCAACTAGAATTCTATAGACTGGGAAGCCTATGAAACAAGAATGGAAATATTCATGTAGCAACGTGTTAAACAGGCCACGAGAATTAGGGAAGGGAATGTTTCATTAATGCTGGATTTGAAATTCACCAGGACATTTAATATTCAGCAACTTCCTCCCTTAGGAACGAGCAAACATATCCTTATGGACATGGTTGCTCGTTCGAAATTAATTATTCACAACTTATGTGAGACTAAAGTAGGAATGTGCAGCAGCTGAATAGGGCCTGTAAAGACATGCAACTCAATGGCTTACAGAACTTCAAACAAGATCTACAACAAGAAGTTAAGAGGCATTAAATATGCCAAAGCTTGAAAACAGAAGAAAAAGGAGGCAGTTTGATCATTATGTACAAAATAGCAATGGGAATCGATAAAATTGACAAAGAAGAATTTTTTAAAACAAACTCCATTAACAAAACAATGAAGGTTCAAACTAAGGAAACAAAGCGGAAAAAAAATTGAATTAAATGAGGTGGTGGTGGAGACCAATAGCCATCAATAGTTTCAAAGTGTTATATGACAGTGCTGGGAAGATGGGACACCACAGGTGAAGCTCTCATCCTATAACTGCACTTACCATAAGTAATTACACATTATAATTATATTAGTTAGTTTTGTCATATAACTGATACCGAGTGAAAGATGGGGTAATTACAGTACTATAATATAACCGAGTGAAGTTACTGTGATATAATGAGTGAAAGACAATTACCCTGATATAACTTGCATTGAGTGAAAGATGGTAATCCAAAACAAGATTTGTATATTCTCCTCAAGTTGCTGCAATTTCCTATTTTACAGTATATAATTAACCTCATTCTTATTTATTTACATTGTGTGTGTTGGATTAAAGGCAAAGATATGGCTTATCCTGCCAAAACAACATACAGTACAAGAAAATTTAGAACCCACCAGAGACCAAGTTGTAGCCGTACTTCAGCAGTTCATCTGCCATTGTCCGACAATTGCTCATCACCTGTTCTTGATACTTTTTGAATTCTGGGGTTGTAGCCTGCAACAATGTTATGCTCGTCAGCCTGGATATAAATTGTCAGCTCTACCTATATTAACAGCATACAGAGCAAATGGCTTAAATGACACCACAGGCTCTCACCTGTCTAAGTGCTACGGCAACAGCAGCAATAGCATGGTTGTGGGGTCCACCCTGCAGTCCGGGAAAGAGAGCAGAGTTAATGCGTTGTTCCAGGTCATACAATATTGGTTTTCCAGTTTTCTTGTCTACCGACTTTATTCCACGACGGAAGAATATCAGACCAGACCTATAATATATATATATATAAAAAAAATTGAATGTAATGAAACAAATCCAATGTATTTCAAATTAACAGAAAATCTCTTATTAAAAATTTTATTCCAATTATATTTTTTTGGAGCACTGTGTGGGAATACATTATCAGGAGACCAACCAAAGTATTGGGGTACCATCCAGGGATTACCTCGGCCAACCACCTATTACTCAAAACAATAACTGCTTTATAAATCTTTTCATTATTCTTTGCAAATTACTCTCCAGAAAACTGTGTTAAGTTTTTCTTTTTTACAGAAACAAACCAAACCAATCACAAGCACACATTTTCATCTTTTCTTTATTTTATTTATGTTGAAAAGTAAGTGTTGAAAAATATGAGGAATGTTAAAATGCTCAAACATTTGTACAGTGTATACTAACACCATCACACAATCTATTATCAACATATATTTTGTTTTGAATCTATACTCAACTACTTTCATTTGCAAATATTTTTATATCAAATTTATAGCCATGACACAAACTACCTGAGAAAACATAAGTGAGCATAAACATTTTAGGCCTCGCTGAGCAGGACTTTGAGATGCCTGGAATATTAGTCGGGTATGTGCTGACAGGCCAAAACATCAAAGTGTGAGAAATTCATTCCACTTCCAAGGGCCATTATTGAATTCTATCCACTGAAGGATTTTGAAACCTATGTTAGCTTAAGATAACACCTGCAGTAGCAATAAGTAAGAATACCTGGGTCCCCGTAGAGTTTTGTGTGTAGTAGACGTAACAACATGGCAATGGTCAAATGGTGAGGGAATTAAATCAGGCTGCCACCAGACCAGAGATGTGTGCCATATCTGCCAACAAAATGGCCTTCACCTCATCTGCAATCTGATTCAAAGTATATTATTTCTCTATATTCTTCATTTATACTAATGAGAATGGCAATTCAAAAAGTCAAACTGTCTAAATAATTATAGATATATGACCCAATTGTTTTAATTCAAACAAATTACCTATACTAACAGTTTCATCCAAACAAGTGCACCCACTTGTCTGCAAGCAATTATCATGCACAAACAAAACTATCTTTAAGAATCAAAACAATACACTTTAACAATCCTAGTACTAGACACCCTCATTCTCCCCCCCACCCCACCTACCTCCCAAGATGGGCACAGAAACAGAAGATTGCCTGACTCTTGTTAAAAGGTTAAGAGCTTTCCCTTTCCTTAGTTCATGGTAAGCCTTACCCACTAGTTTCCCAGGAATACAAGCTGCTTTTTGTTTAACAACCAGTTACCCAATCACTTCTGGATGAACAGAGGCATACAGTTGAGTACTGGTGAATAGTCAATCATTCTTGGTCAGGATACAAACCTAGATCAAATCGCTCGCAAAGTGTGGGGAGTATGTGTTCTCACTATGCCAGAACCCTCATCCCCTTTCACAATCCTGGCACTAGACACCCTTGTTCCCTTGCACCAGACACCCTCGTTCCCTTGCACAATCCTGGCACCAGACACCATCGTTCCCTTGCACAATCCTGGCACCAGACACCCTCGTTCCCTTGCACAATCCTAGCACCAGACACCCTCGTTCCCTTGCCTAATCCTGGCACCAGACACCCTAGTTCCCTTGCCTAATCCTGGCACCAGACACCCTAGTTCCCTTGCCGAATCCTGGCACCAGACACCCTCGTTCCCTTGCACAATCCTGGCACTTAGACGATTGTCGTGCCCTTGAAGAAGACCTGGACAAAATAAGTGTATGGAGCAACACTTGGCAAATGGAATTTAATATGAATAAATGCCATGCTATACAATGTGCAAAAGGAGAAAATGGGCAAACAATCTATAAATTATGTAATTACCTAAGTGGTAATTTGGAAAAGCTTGAAAGAATTCTGATATAGAAAGAGCTCTAGAGGTGGTTCTAGACAGAAAACTGTCACCCGAGGATCATATAAAAAACACTGAGGAGCCTATACTACGCGTTCCAATTTTAGAATTGCTTTTAAACACATTTGTGGCAAAATACTAAAGAAATTGTTCACAACCTTTGAGACCAAAATTGGAATATTTAGTAGTAGTACAGTGCCCATATCTCAAACACACACAAAAAATGGAAAAGGTGTAAAGACGTGCAATAAAATGGTTTCCGGATCTGAAAGACAAGACTTACTAGGAGAGATTAGAGGCATTAAATATGCCAAAGCTAGAAGATGGAAGAAAAAGATTTGATCACTACATACAAAATAGTAATGACAATCAACAAAATAAGAGAATTCTTGAAACCTGGAACATCAAGAACAAGAGGTCATAGATTTAAGCTAACTAAACAAAGCTGCCAAAAAAAAATCTTTATTGAAAGTTCACTTTTGCAGAGTGGTAAATGGTTGGGACAAGTTAAGTGAGAAGGTGGTGGCGACCAAAACTACATGTAGTTTCACAGCATTATATAACAGAGTGCTGGAAAGATGAGACTCCAAAAGCGTAGCTCTCGTCCTGAAACTACACTTGGGTAATGAGGCAACAGATGCTTTTTCACTCAAATAATTCCAGGAAGTTGCCATCCCACCGAAATCACACTTTCTAAAACAGCGTTTTAGTTCAAAATACAACTGGTAAACATCTTCATTAATAATGGGGATGGAGGGGGGGGGGGTGAAATTTGAACATGCACCCTGCTTTCTGTCCCCATTGAAGTCACTAGAGATAGTTACCCAAGACAAACATGTAAAATAAGAACTCTTGCATTGTCAACATACACCAAACTTTGTTATGCACTAAAAGTACACACCACTCTCCAAAATAAATCAACTTTATGCTCGTATTAATCTTACAATTCTTTACCTCTCTCATTCTCTTGTAGTCAATTAGTCTTGCATAAGCGCTGGCACCTGCAATGATCATTCTTGGCCGGAAGAGACGAGCATGTTCATGGAGTTTGTCATAGTCAATCTGCCCTGAGGCAGGGTTGAGCTTGTACGACATAGACTCAAAGAAGATAGAAGTTGCAGATATTCTTTTGTTGTCAGTCATGAAGCCATGAGTCAAACTAGAATGTTACACAAGTTCTTTTACTATTCAACTAAAAATAAGTTGTTTTTACAATGAACAGCAGCAAAATGCATTCTATGTTAAATGGAATTTATGAACAGCAGCATATAAACTATTGCTTAATTTTTTACATAGTCTGTCCGGTTCAGCTTCCAGAGCAACACACAGTTCCAACAATTTATGCTCTGGACTTCTCTACATTTTGAATCAAGCTAAAACTAGTCTACACAAGGCAAATATGCTCACCTAATCCATGTAACATCAGTGGTCAAGAGAGCACTAAACAAGATATGTATGCACAAGATGATTCTCCTGACATGTTCCTAGGACAAGAGTGCCAACTCATCACTTACTGTCCACCTTCAGGTAGGTCAAGACCCATGATGCGATCATGTGGTTTAAGTAGACCTGTGTATACAGCAAAGTTGGCTGGGGACCCTGAATATGGCTGAACATTAGTCCCCCAATCTTCTGGCTTCAGACGGAAGGCATTTAAGGCACGCTCTTGACAAAGTCTTTCAACCTGAAAGTATTTTTTATGATAAAACTCATAATAGAAATTAAAATGAACTGAAATCAATTTAAAAATACTTAACAATACATAAATTAAACATTACCAGAGGGTATACATACATGTATGGAGTTCAGCCTGTATGCCCCTATTTCCTGCATATAAGAGTCATACTTTCCTATCTGTATATATCTAGGAGAAGGTTTAGTTGATTTTGTGACACTTGAAAGGAAGCAAGATGCTACAGTTAGAAGAAATACAGATTTTAGGTTTAATTGGGGGGGGAGGCAAGGCTAGGAGACGACTCCATCATCAAATATGGCAGAGCAGCTCACTAGAGGAGAGCTTTCTCGCTCAGGAAGTGAATGCTGGATACAGCATCAGGTGTGGCTGTGATTGGTCGCAACTGGGGAATTGGCTAGATTGACCAATGTTGTTGCACCCCAGGCGTCACGTAGCATGACGTCAGGCGCCCTGCAGGTGGAAGGCGGGAAATCTGAGTCGCTCACTACCAAGGGTCCTGCTGCATAACCTTATGGAGAGGCAACTCGACCTGGGTAAACCTTGAGTTTCTGTGGCCACGGACACCCCAGCAAGGAAACTAGAGATGTTGTCGAGTTACCTCACTCACTGCAGAGTGCAAGGCTGAGTTCGGAGGGACTCTGCTCCGTAGTTTGACTGAGGTGCTTCCCAGAGGTGAACAGTGGCACCTAGGGAGGGAAGTAGGGCTCCATCAGTGAGAAGCTCTAGAGTGGAGGGTGCTGCATCACTCTAGGGTGGCCACCGTCGAACGCTCTAGAGGGACATTGACTCCTCTTAAGGCAGAGTACGCCATTGTGGAAATTGGCAATTCTGGAATACCTGATTGGCGGTCAAGACCTGTCACAATACATACATACATACATACATATTTATATTCTCACAAGTCACAATCAATCAAGCATTCACTGTCAAGACTGCTCACAGGCAGTTATAACCAAAAGCAGTCAAGCATTCACAGTTGCAGTAGTAATCAGTCAGGCATTCACAGTTGTGATTGCAAGTTGGTTGACAAAACTGCTACAGACTAACCAATATATCATTTACATTTTCTTTCAGAACTGCAAAAAATGCTAATACAGTACTGTACTGTACTGTATTAAAAACAATAGTTGTCACTGGACTCCTCTTCCCAATAATGAAAGGCATTTTTATTTCATGATCATAAAATGATTTCAAGACAATACACAATGAGGATATAGCTTCAATGAAAAAATATAGCTTTAATGAAAACCTACTTGAAGAAAAATAAACAGGTTCCCTACTGGGATACCTAATTATACTAAGGAAACTAAAGACAACCTTTACCTTGTCTATAACATCTGTACCACCATAGTACCTCTGGCCAGGATAGCCCTCAGAGTATTTGTTGTTGAGGCAGGACCCTAGAGCTTCCAGCCCTGAACGTGTGCAGAAGTTCTGCAATGATTAAAAGATAATTAGTTGTTTATCCATCAGTTGAAAGCTAACTCCCATTTCTTCAACCTGTCCTCAAACATAATGCACTGCCATTTGGATACTGTTGCCCACATCGAGGGAGGGTTGAGGCTGGACAGCTCAAACATGTTTTTGTGATTTGGAAAGGATAAACAAGCCACACCACAGTGAAAAGATGCATAAAGTGATTGCTAGGAAAACAGAAACCAAAGAAAAGTTAAGGAAACAAAAAAAAAATTGTTTTGTAAAAAGCTAAGTATTAGCACATGACAATTGTAAAATGACCAGTAGTCATTTAGTAGTAGAGTAGTAGTTTAGTAGTAGAGTAGTTTAGTAGTCATTGACCAGTAGTAGTCAAGGTTGTCTTAACAGCAGTTTAGGCCCTAGGCAAAGCAATGCACTGGGGCCCTTTACCAAGATGATGGGCCCCTGCCCATCCATTAAAGTGCAGGATTACAGTCAGATAGTTATGCACAAATTATTTAGTGCGTGCCAGAATTGGCCATTTCTATGAAATCCAAAAAATTTGTTTAAAACTCCCATTTATTGACATTTATCATATTAACAATAAGCATAAAAAATTCAAAATTATTTAATCTCTCTTCAGAACCCTAACTCTAATAATGAGTGCACAAGAGCACACCTTTGTTGTGACAACCCATATCAAAGGATTGCGATATATAATTAAATAAGAGAAAGATTTACAAGGAAATTTCATAGAATCGGTCCATAAACCAAAGCGATTCATGAACTTTTGGAACATATTTAATAAAACTGGATCTGTACATGAGGATGTGGGAAGAGGATGCCCAAGGAAAGAACGCGATAGTATTGAGGGAGTACAGCAATTGTTCGAGGTTGAACCAACAACGTTGGTTAGAAATGTCAGTCGAAGAATGAACATATCCAAGAAACACTTCATAGAATCTTGCGTTCGACACTGATGAAAAAGGTCTATCACATTCAGGTACTGTGTGCCTTAAATGAAGAGAATTATTCAAATTGAGAAATCAAGAAGCAAGGTATGAAGAATTTGTCAATCAAATCAAAAAATGGTTCATTGGATAAAATCTTATATGATGAAGCAACTTTCTACACATGTCAGTAGAGTTAATTTACACACTTGTCATATCTGGTAAGATGAAAAATCATCTGAATTCATAGAATGGCAAAGAAACATGCCAAAAGTTAAAAGTGTGACTTGGAATGACTAAATCCAAAATTTATGGCCCATTCTTCTTTCAAGAAGCATCTGTAACAGGTACTGTCTACCTTGATATGCTTAAGCAGGTTCTTAAAACACAGCTTCTTGACGATGGCATTCTTGATAAAAATGCTTTCGCAATCATTGGATTGGATGTGCATGACCTTAATCTCGGCCTAAGTGTTCTCCAGATTTGACACCCCTGGATTTCTTTGCTTGAGGGTATAAAAACACAGGTTTATCGCCAAAGGATCAATAGTTTAGCTGAACTTAACGTTAATAGAGTTCTCTGTCAGCGTACCTATTGCAAATCTGCTTTTCAACTGGGCTCTGGTCCCTGGTAGGCCTAAGCACTTCATAACTGAAGCAATCTGGTAGATGGGAACCATCTGAGTGTATAGCTTCTGAGAACCAGGGCTCACCCAGAATTTGCCATTACAGTACATTCATTTTTTTTTTTGGTCCATGTTATCCCAGAATCACAAAGATAAGAAATACTAAAAATAAACCTGCCACAAGCTTTGGCAAATAAATATTTGTCAGAGAAATGTTACATACTTCAGATGCGATGAGCTCAAGGCCACGTTTCTGGCGAAATTTTTCCTCCTGCACAAGCTGCCACATCTCTGGATCATCCTCGGCCATGGTTTCATTACCAGTGAGGCCAGATGACCAACGGCTACCCACTACTAGCCACTGCACATTTTTCGGCCTCACCACCTGCCATACACAAAATAATTAAAATGATATTATTTTATACTGTACAAGAATTTGATATTCAAATAACAGAGTTAAATTTTAGCAGGATACAAAATCCTTGCACTGTACTGTACATTTTGGGTTTAAAAACCGAGATGCAGATAAAGTCTTCCCCCTTCAACACCACCTCAGCTGTTGTAGAGGCTACAACAGCTGTTGCAGGGAGGCTAACAACAGCTGTTGCAGGGGGGCTACAACAGCGGTTGCAGGGGGGCGACAACAGCGGTTGCAGGGGGGCGACAACAGCGGTTGCAGGGGGGCGACAACAGCGGTTGCAGGGGGGCGACAACAGCGGTTGCAGGGGGGGGCGACAACAGCGGTTGCAGGGGGGGGCGACAACAGCGGTGGCAGGGGGGGGGGCGACAACAGCGGTTGCAGGGGGGGGCGACAACAGCGGTTGCAGGGGGGGGCGACAACAGCGGTTGCAGGGGGGGGCGACAACAGCGGTTGCAGGGGGGGGCGACAACAGCGGTTGCAGGGGGGGGCGACAACAGCGGTTGCAGGGGGGTGACAACAGCGGTTGCAGGGGGGGGGGCGACAACAGCGGTTGCAGGGGGGGGCGACAACAGCGGTTGCAGGGGGGGCGACAACAGCGGTTGCAGGGGGGGCGACAACAGCGGTTGCAGGGGGGGCGACAACAGCGGTTGCAGGAGGCGACAACAGCTCTTACAGGAGGCGACAACAGCTGTTACAGGAGGCGACAACAGCTGTTACAGGGGCGCAACAACAGCTGTTACAGGGGCGCAACAACAGCTGTTACAGGGGCGCAACAACAGCTGTTACAGGGGCGCAACAACAGCTGTTACAGGGGCGCAACAACAGCTGTTACAGGGGCGCAACAACAGCTGTTACAGGGGCGCAACAACAGCTGTTACAGGGGCGCAACAACAGCTGTTACAGGGGCGCAACAACAGCTGTTACAGGGGCGCAACAACAGCTGTTACAGGGGCGCAACAACAGCTGTTACAGGGGCGCAACAACAGCTGTTACAGGGGCGCAACAACAGCTGTTACAGGGGCGCAACAACAGCTGTTACAGGGGCGCAACAACAGCTGTTACAGGGGCGCAACAACAGCTGTTACAGGGGCGACAACAGCTGTTACAGGGGCAACAACACATGTTACTACAGCAGAGGCAAAAACAAGTGTTGCAAAGGCAACAACAGGTGTTACCGCAGGCAGAGGCAACAACAGATGTGGCAATTGCAACAACAGGTGGTACCACAGCAGAGGCAACAACAGGTGGTACCACAGCAGAGGCAAGAACAGGTGTCACCGCGGCAGAGGCAAGAACAGGTGTCACCGCGGCAGAGGCAACAACAGATGTGGCAATTGCAACAACAGGTGGTACCACAGCAGAGGCAACAACAGGTGGTACCACAGTAGAGGCAAGAACAGGTGTCACCGCGGCAGAGGCAAGAACAGGTGTCACCGCGGCAGAGGCAAGAACAGGTGTCACCGCGGCAGAGGCAACAACAGGTGTCACCGCGGCAGAGGCAACAACAGGTGTCACCGCGGCAGAGGCAACAACAGGTGTCACCGCGGCAGAGGCAACAACAGGTGTCACCGCGGCAGAGGCAACAACAGGTGTCACCGCGGCAGAGGCAACAACAGGTGTCACCGCGGCAGAGGCAACAACAGGTGTCACCGCGGCAGAGGCAACAACAACACGTGTCACCGCGGTGAAAGATAAGGAGCCACGCAGGAGCCGCCTCAAGCAGGGTTCACTGACACAATCTAAGATGACAGCTATTTTGGTCGTGGTGCGAGAGACGATAAGGTGCATGTGGCGCACCTGTCTACATACACCCGCTATCACAGCGGTGTTAACTTACTGGCAGGAGGCGAGATGTTACCCTCCAGGCCAACATATTTCCACAAATTATGGTGTTAAGGCCACGCTGCACAACCACTCCCGTCCTTTACTAGTGCTGAAGCACACTGAGGCTGCTTTCCTCCAAGCATTCCTTCAATGACATTTTCGTATCCATAAAACCACCCTTTCGTACATACACACGTGTGCGCTGGCTTGCATTCGCTGCTGTTCTCATCTTCCAGTCAGACCATATATAGATTTCGAGAATAAATTAAAAAAATGAAATTTCTGTAACTTGGAAGGAAAATCGTTTGGTATGGGACTGTTTTTGTTTTCAAATTAATTTATAGGTAGTTTATAACTGAGTTAACTTATTAGTTTATTATAGTGTAGCGAGTAAGCCTTATACTCGCTCCATTATCTCATCATCTTAATGGCGTAACTAATTAGCACTAATTGCAGGAGCTATAATCTCTTCCCTTAATTTAATTTTAATTTATATTTTATTAATTATTTTTAATTTTAATTAATATAATAAGTATATATCTATTTTTAATTTAATCACGGTTGATTTGTTTTTGTATTGAAGCTGGTATTTTCTCCCCTAAATCCATATATGACTAACCATTCTGTGAGATGGGACTATTAGATGAACTTATAGCTAGTTGTTTAGTCAGAGTTGATTTGTTTTTGCATTGAGGCTGATATTTGCTCCCCTGATTTCATATATGATTAACCATCCTGTGAAATGGGAATATTAAATGAACTTATAGCTAGTTTTTTATGTACACTGTGTAATCTTTTCTATAGAAAAGGGTAGCAACACATTGCTGTGTATACCTAAACTTGTTAATAAAAAATAAAAAAAAGTGGCTTTGCAAGAATGTAACGTTCAAACATCAATGTTGTGTACTCTCACAACCCAATGTGTCTAAAAATAATAAATCAATCAGTAAATAAGTAAATAAATAAATAAACAAATTTAATGATCATGTGCCATCTGATTATTCACCTTTTTAAGTTATTCTCAAATTCTATTGTCTCGTTTCAGTCACCTTATTGTCATAGCCGGAAACGCTCGTGGCTGCTAGTGGCTGTACAAGAATGTAAGAACTCTTATTAATTACTCTAATTATACTCTTGTATATCTAAATAATAAAAGACGAGAACAGCAGCGAACACAAGCCAGCGCATATGTATATATACGAAAGGATTCCAACATATATAAAATTGTTCGTACGAACGTGTACCTAACCGACGTAATCCTAAACGGTTATATACGAATCGACCAGTACCCGTGTTAATTATCAGTGACGGTGTCCAGTGACGGTGCTGGTGACGGTGTTAACCAAGAAGCAGCAGAAGATGGGCAGCTTGAGGCTGAATATAATAGTGGCGATGTGTGAGGGTCGAGGTATCGGCAGAGATGGCCAGCTGCCCTGGAAGCTCAGGTCAGGGAACATTCCACTCCCACAATTTTTGTAACGTGTAAGATTAAGCTAGTATGCATACTCTAAAAGCAAACCTAGTATTTCGTAAGACACTAATGTTACAAAACATAAGCTAACCTAACAGACTTACCATAAAACTATGAGATTTATCTAGCCTAATCCAATGATAACGACAATTTTAAATGACTACAGTACAAAAATTTGAAAAGTAATTGCATGTGAAATACCTGTGTAAAACTGTATTTTCTGAGGAAAGCTCCGTGTAGCTCCCAGAAGCTACTATTACTGATCTCTATCCTAGCAGAGGATTTATTTAAATCTCAGTTCATTTGTTCTTTAAATTACAATTTAATTAGCAAAAAAATTCACTTTATTCAGATCTTTATTTTTGTACTTACATTTAACTATTTTGACTTTAAGCTGAGATATATTTGCTCATTAATATCAGATATCAGTACTGTTTAAATTTAAATATTATTGTAATTATTTGTATAATTAGAATTTTTACTGTAGTCGTAGAGTGTATTTATCTGAATTTTACTAAGGGCTACCAACACCATATTGGCCTCAATAAGGACAGGAAACCCAGCAGCTTGTCAAAAGTCCCCCATTTGTCCTGATGATTTTTTTCCAGCTGAAATTTAAAGTTCAGCAGAGTTTTGGCATTTATGGCCTCAGCAGGTAAGGGAGTTCCATGGGTTTATAACCCTGTGGGTGAGAAAGCATCTTCTGTTTATAGTCCTACACTGTGGTTTGTTGAGCCTAAAACTGTTACATCCTTGTTTGCATTACATCTGACCTTTTGAAGAAATTGTCTGAATCATCATCCAAATTCTTCAGTACAGAATTTTGAATGCTTCAATGAGATCAGCCCTATCACTCTTGTTGTGCAGTATTTAGTGAATGGTGGATTCTGACTCCAAGTTCCTTTTCTTCATCAATCTTCTGCAAGATAATGATGTTAATTTGGTAGCTGTGACCTGGATTGTTATGCCCCACATGCAAGGTCTTGCATTTATCGATATTATAAAGCATTTGCTAGTCTTCTGACCATTTGTAGAGCGCATGTAGATCTCTCTTTAAGTTCTCAATAACATCTTCACTTCCCACTTTGCTATAAATCATAGTATCATCTGTAAATTTGATGGTGTGGTTTGTAATATTGTATCCTCATCTATGTCATTGATGTATATGACAAAAAAGGGTGGCCCCAAAATGGACCCCTTGCAGTATCCCACTCGCCACATTTCTCCTGTGTTAGTGGCTTTACAAGACTGTAAGAATTGTATATACAGTGTAAATATAAGTATATATATATATATATATATATATATATATATATATATATATATATATATATATATATATATATATATATAATATATATATATATAATATATATATATATAATATATATATATATATATATATATATATATATATATATATATATATATATATATATATATATATATATATATAAGATTGAGATAAGACCTGGGTAAATACTGGTTTTGTAACAGTTCTGGGTTTGTGAAACAAATTACCATTTTTTAGTTTAGTTCATTTATTATACACCTCCATTCCCAATTCTGTGGGTGGTAGTGGAAAGAGCTAGACTCAATGAATTCATGCCAATAAAGACCTGGGTCGATTTACTGACCCTTCCCAGGATGAAACCCCACAACAAGCTAA
Source organism: Procambarus clarkii (assembly GCF_040958095.1). Lineage (NCBI taxonomy): Eukaryota > Metazoa > Arthropoda > Malacostraca > Decapoda > Cambaridae > Procambarus > Procambarus clarkii. The sequence goes on along the minus strand of NC_091219.1, from coordinate 27,564,008 downwards.
CTCCTGCAGTAGTACCTATTTGCTGCTAGGTGAACAGGGATGTTAGGTGATTGGAAACATGCCCAACCATTTCTGTCTTGAACGGGATTTGATCCCGGAATTATCGATTGAGAGAGAACGAAGGATTGAGGGGTTTTACCAAAAGACTAATTACCTAATTAGCTTTAGGTAATTAGACGGACCGAGAACGAACCAGACTGTCTACCAGGACCATTAAATCTTAAATGTTCTGTGGCTATTTATGCAAATTATTATTGTATATAGTCATTCTACTAGTTAATATCGCCAATGCTTCTATTTGAGCAAATAAGTGCAACGTTAGGATCAGTGAGGTTGATATGTTCCAGCACTCGCTCACCAGGCAACAAAATATGTTTTGGACAAGTCGCTCCACAACATTGTCGCTTAGATCGTCGACGTCAAATGGTACCACCTACCAAATGTTTTCGTCCAATTTCATAATGAAATGAAGTGACTTCGAAGTATAAATGCTTTTTCGTAGTTTGCATTCAGCACCAACATTATAGTGAGTAAATATACCATATTTCTTCATTACTTATGTAATCCTTGGAAGCTTTGGGTAATATTAGGTAGTTTTGGGTGGCTTTGGGTAAATCTACGGACAGCTACAGTCTTCCCGGCTTGTTGATATTTTTGATAATTACTATCTGCAGTAGGTAAACTTGGCATACTTGACTAGGATTAGGGGTAATATGTCATTGGAGATTAAATATGTGGCCGTTTTCTTTATAATGGACGGTTGTTTCTGAATTTTTGGATATGTTTACTCTATGTTATTTACCAGATGCGTCTCTTGATTAGTCAACAAACATGGCGGCTGTTAAGGTAGTGGCTGGCCGATTGCAGGCCACAATTTTCGTCTTTATTGGACTTATCATGACCGTAAACGGAGACAGAGTAAAGCATAAGATCTATCAGGATATCCAGGGAGACATGGCCTGCTTCAAGAGGTTCAATGGAACTCAGGAGATTGGCTGCACCTCCAAGTTCTCTGGGAATATTGGTGTGTTGCACGTCGTGGAGAATATGTCTGACCTGGAGTGGGTGTACAACAAGGGTCCTCATCACCCATATATCCTGGCCTTCACTCCTCGCTTCCTTATCCCAGAGGTGCTGCAGCAGGCTCAACATTCTGGTAAGGTGTCAGGCGTGGTGGTCATGTTGCCACAAGACTACGATCCTGGGATGACCAGTAACTTCTCTGGTGAGTCACAGTGTCCCAACCACTGGCTTGGTCTCTACAGTAACTCCTCCACCTCTAAGTATGCTGACCATTGCTGGAATAATCCTTGGAACCCTAATGGTAATTCACTTCTGTATATGTCGTGGAATTTCCCAATCTTTTTGGTAGACAACCAGACATCGATCCAAAATATTAAGAACTATTATGAGGATTTTAATAAGCCTGGTGATGATGAGGAACCCCGATCGTGGCCTCTATGTTGCATGGAATTGAAGTCAAACATGTTTGGAACCACCAATACAGAAGTGTGTGTGAGACGGCGAGCCATTGCAGCATCGGTGTTCCAGCCAGTCAACTTCTGTGACCCACTTTATGACTATAACATTTGGGGTACAGTTAAGCCCATGAATAGCTCAGAAGTTATTCCTGATAAGTCTGTTATAGTTGTCGCTACCAGAATGGATGCAGCCACAATGTTTGATAATATTTCTCCTGGTGCAAATTCTGCTGTGTCAGGGTTAGTGGTCCTCATGGCTGCTGCTAATGCACTCAATGAGCTAAAGGATGACATATTAAGTTCAGAGAATGACAAAAATGTACTGTTTGTAATATTCCAAGGAGAAACTTGGGGTTACATTGGATCATCACGTATGGTCTGGAACATGGAAAAGGGAGAGTTTCCTTTCAAATATCAAGTTGACAAACCTGACCAGATGTCACAAGTCAACTTCACACACATTGACTACTTCATTGAGTTAGCTCAGGTTGGTCAAGGAATGACAGCTTCAGGAAGTCAGCTGTTTCTCCACACTGATCCCATCTCCAATTCTGACCCTGTTGTTGGAAATGAGACAGAAGCTTTGGTGAATCTCTTGGAGTCATTAGCTAACAAGTCTGGTAACCTACAGCTTGAGAGAGCTGATAAAGATGTGCCACTACCACCTGCATCCTTCCAAAGTTTTCTGAAGAGGGTTAATATATCTGGTGTAGTTATTACTGATCACAAAGATAAGTTTAAGAATCCTTACTATGAGAGCATATTTGATGATTATCGCAATGTAAACTACATGTCTGAAAATACAAGTGAGGAAACTGATGTATACCACAACCACATCAGTCGGGTTGCAAGCTTGCTGGCAGAAACCCTCTACACGCTCCTCACTGGACACACAAAAAACATCAGTATAGATGAAAAACTGACAAATGACCTCCTGTATTGCTACATGAAGAATGTAAGTTGTCAAATGTTTCGTGACTATGGAGATAAGTTGTCGCCAGATTTCTTTAACAACAAGCCTGCCAAGTTGTATGTCAGCTGTCAAGGAAGGTGAGAGTGATAGAACATTACTCACTCACTGGATTTTTGCCAGTATTTTAGGCAAGGAAGTGGCACTAAACAAAACAGATTGCAAGGCAGACAATTTCTACCAAGTTAACCAGTTGTACTATTTCTCCTCCCTAAAAAATGGAACATGCATCATGTCAACAGTGAGGAAGACGGAGGCTATGAGTCCTGCATTCCTGATAGATGATTATGACTGGCAGTCTGGCGAGTATTCTACATGGACAGAGAGTGGATGGCAGTTAACCAAGGCTATGATCTTCTTGAAGCCTTCAGTGGCAGAGGAAGTTGGTCTAGTGTGTGGTGGAGTAGCTTCCCTCTTGCTATCACTGCTTGTTGTCTATTTTATGAATTCAAGAGCAGATCTTCTTTTTGGATTGTCTATCCCTCCAGCAGCATGCTAAATAAATAGATGGGTAGTGTTCTTCTCTTGTGCTTAAACCATTATAAAAGAGAAAAAATTTCCATACAATTTTTAATCCAATCCTTCAGACAAATGTTATTTTTGTTTATTTACCAAATAAATTATGGCTGTTGTATATTTTCATATAAAATTAAATATTGTTAATATAGCCAAGGCTAAAGTAAAACTTACATGTAACTAGTGTTACATGTCAGTGCAGTGTAGTGGTACCACTACAATTTACCAAAAAATGGAGGCAGGTATTACATAGTATTGTACAGTGTAAAGATACTGGTTCATTAAGATCTCAAAATATTGCTGGGTAGGTTAAATTAAGAATTAATTTCTTTTTGATTCATCTTGTAATGAGTCACATGTTACATCTTATGTTCATAAAATTTTCAGTGAAGTTAGCATAGGTATACATATGTACTTTAACCACTGTGCATAGCATCTTAAGGCATTCTGATGGTTGTGATTTGTTTTTAATAAGGCCATATTTTAATGTTTTTTAATGTTTTCATCGCTCTTTGTGATTTGAAATGAAAATGGTTGAGTTTGGAAACATTTTAATATGAACATTAGCTGAACATTCATCAAAACGACAAAAATATGTCCTTAACAACTACACCATGAAATTTTTGCCCAAAACAGGTGTGCATTGCAGGGGTTAAAGATATACAGTTCACTGTTCATCAACTTAGAGATTCATTGATGGTAAAAAAAAAGAAATCTATACTGTATAAGTGGGGGAGGGGGGGGGGGTAAAAATCTTCCAGTTTTTGTATTGCAAACATAGCAATTAACCAAAAGCATGCAGATGATAAGGTTTAAGCTATTGTCAATACTGATGACTAAGTACTGTAAAAAAAAAAAAAATACTGTGAATTGTTATAATTTATCTAGTTCAAAAGTATCATAAATATATTGTAGTATCAGTGTACTGTATATAAAGACTTGTGCCATTACATTATTTTGTGTAATGGTTTTCATTGCTATTTAAACTGCATATCTTGAGGGTTTATATGTGTATGCTTGATGGTCATCGCTGGCAATACAAGTATGGTGTGTGTGTGATAATGTTCATTATTTTCCCTTATACTATACATGTCTTGTTCTTACTATTGCCAGGCATTTTTGAAACATAAATATGTTTTCTTAATTTATACTGATGGAAAAAAAATACAATTTCCAATTTTGTTTTAATTTTCTATCAGTCATTCAATCAAGTATTTAAAGTTAAACAAGACAGACAAGAAGTAAATATCTAAAAAAAATATACTATATATATATATATATATATATATATATATATATAATATAATATAATATATATACCTATATTGCCATTTTTTCAATACTCGGTGTCTGACAAGTAACGCAAATAACCAAGAACTATGTGGAAGCTAAATGAAAGTTAAAATTATGCACTTTAAAACTTAATAGACTTGATCATCATATTTTAGTGGTTTGAGTGTATGACATAAAACATGTAAAAATTAAAGACAAATGTAATTGTTCATCAATGTAAATGAAGAAATTTGAATAGGCCTATTGATGTTTGAAAGGGCTAATCTGAATAAAATTGTTTGATTAGAACTTTGTCCAAAGGTGGAAAGTAAATTTTTTCCTTAGGATTGGGTTTAGGTTTGCCTGTAAATATAATTAAATACAGGTATAATAATAATTGTCTTGGTTTTGAAAGATTGTGATTTATTAAATACTGTAAATGCAATAATTATGGTTCTGAAAATTTTTCCCAAAATTTTTAGCAATTGTATGTTTTTATAATAATTTTTATAATATGTTTGTAAAATGTTATGAAATAAGAGACTTGGTAGTTATAGAGATACAGTATTTTCAATTTTTTTTTAAATTATAAGGATAATTTGATAACTAGATCAGGTAAGGTTTATGGGATAGTCTTTCTCAATAAAACTGATTATTATAATAAATTTAATATCTTGATTGTTATATTTAGATTTATTGTTAAAAATGAATGCATCATCATTTAATACTTGAAGCTAAATTTAATATGGTATTATGATTTAGGTCATTCAACCTTAAATAGTAGATAATGTGTACTGTTATTTCTGTGCAGTTGGCTCCAAACTAGGTTGGTAATATATGCTGCTTAAGATTCATTAACAGGATTTTCCTGTTAGATCAATAATTACTTTTAATGCATCAAGTTTAAAGTTAAATAGTTCTGTGGTCATGACTAGTATAGATCTTTTGGTCTTGCACAAAAGATGTAGCAATTTTGGTCTTAATTTGGAAGCAGCTTGGTAAATTGTTTAAGATTGCAACTTGCATTTGATGGTAATCTTTATTCACAGCTTGGTGGTGTAGCAATGGTATTTGCTCTTTTCCCATATGATACTCGTACTATTTCTTTGTATTTTTAATTAAGAAGCTTTGAATAGACTTGTCACTTAGACTTAAAGCCCATTTTTTTATTGTAGATATGTAATCCCTTTCTGATTTTCAGTTATTATTCATTCTTTCACCTTGGATAAGGTTACTTTAATTCAAAATATACAAACTTGGGAAAATACTCGGTGAAATTGAGGCTATAGTAATCCTAAAATAGCATTTGTGGATGTATTTATTTATTTTAGAGGTCACATTACTATAGTTCATTGAAAATCACATTCAATGGACTTGGATTGAATATTTTTTCCCCTATTTTTTTATATATATATATACAAGAGTTGTTACATTCTTGTAACAGTTTAACATTCTAATTGTTACATTCTTGATTTAAGACTAATAGCTGATTTAGCCATTTATTATGTACACTATTCTCATTCTGTAAGCATTGGTATTAGCATTAAAACTTCAGTTACAGATATCACAGTGATAAAGAACTCTGAAATACAAGGTTGGCATGAAACTTTATGGTTTCAATTGTTGGAGAGACGGGGTTAGCTATTGCATATACCAAATTATGTATAGTACTATAAAATGTGACCTATCCTTTTGACTGTTCTGTCACTGAAACAGAAAGCAGGAAATGTCTAAATAGGTTACATATTGGCCACATACAATTAACTTGTGGGCACTTAACAGAATGCCTGAATTTTTTATTTTTTTTCTTACTATGTTCTCTTTTTGTAAGCAGGTGCTTTGTCTATTGCCTATACCCAAGCTGTACCAACACCTCAAACCCTGCCACTTTCACCCAGTGCCGTACCTTCCCATCATACTCTTCCTTTGTTCCTTAACTACTACTAGTTGAATCAGGCCTCACCATGTCTGTTGACTAAACTTACCCACATACATTCTTCCCCACTGTAGGCAGAGGATGATGGTAGTTTTTTTTATAAATATTAATACTGTTGGTTGCATTGATATATGCCTGGCATAATGTAAAATTGCCGGTCTCTGAAGCCAAACCCTTAGATGATGGCTCGTGAAGAATTTGGGTTCATTTGGTGTAAATCCGGCTTATGTCATGTGATGTAAAGAAATTGGAATTTTACTTATAAATCCCTATAATTACCAAGATTTCATAACTCTGGCTGTTATCATCTAATAAAACGATAAACCTTATTATACATTCCGACCGTCCCTTGTGGTCACTTGTCCCTCAATAGAATTCTTGGCGAATCGGATACTTTTGATATCGTTCGCCTTATGCATTTGTTCTCATATTGGCAACCTTAGTGATATTTAGCGCCCTATGATTATTCCGCACATTTGATGGCACTACATAGCCTTTCCGGCTTGGTGCCGTCTTTTGATAATTACTTACTTGCTTGTTATTATACAAAAGAAATTCATGATTAAAGTTTTAGAGCATGTAGCACTATCATGCTCAAAAATATATACAGTGGAACCTCTATTAACGAGTGGCTCTATTAACGAGTTTTTCCAGTAACGAGCAAGCCACTCGCAGCAAATTTGTCTCTATTGACGAGCTCGCCTCTATTAACGAGTGAAACCACATGGCGCTTCCTAGCGTCTCGCGGGTTCTCGCAAATTCTCGGACGCCTCCGACGCCAGTGTTGTTGTTGTATCTCACACGACAAGCATCCCTATGGATTTATTTGAGCTTTTCTTTGGGTTTTTAGTGGTTTTGCGACTACAATTTGTGACACATGATGTCTCCAAAGAAGCTGCTTGCTAAAGATAGTGTTGTCAAGAGGAAGAAAGACAATTACTGTGGATTTAAAGAAGGAAATTATAGCAAAGCATGAGTGTGGTGTCTGTGTGATTGATCTCACAAGGAAGTATGGCAGGTCCTCATCAACAATTTACACATTAGTAAGGGAATGAGGAGGTAAGGGAGGATGCTGCCTCTTCCACTGAGATCAGGGAAGTGTTTGGAATGTTTGAAAAGGTGAACGCATTCTTGGAAAAGCTGTCCTGATAAAGCAGTGACAACCCGGTGTGTGAAAATGTTTAATTAATTTATCACTTTGTGATAACACTTTATGAAAGTGTTATCACTTTCGCAGGTATATGTCGCTTGAACGTAACACACTTTTTTTCTCTTGAATGCACCCAAACACCACGCTCAAGCGTCATTTGAGCAAATATTTATATAAAATCCAATTCTTATCCGATCGACTTGGGGATTGTATAAATGTTTGCCATGAAATTTCTGTTTTCTTTAATAACCACATTGCCTATTTGAGAAAACGGCATTGTATTGTATCTTCGTGGTAAGACTATTATATTGTTGACACAACGAGTGTAATCAACGTAGTTTTTTATTTGGTGCTGGTCTAACGCATCCTTGTGTGACATTTGAAATGAAATTTGGGTGAAATTCCCAAGAACAGAGAGTCCGCCTGACTCAGAGGTGGATTCTCCTTCCACACCATAACCCTTCTCCTCCTTCCCACCTCTCCATCGTCTCCCTCAAGCCAGCAACTACTCTTCATAAGGTAAAGTAAATATTAAAACACTACAACAAAACATTTATATTTAAATGTGCAATATTATATTTACATAAAAAAAGTCATACAAGTATGGATGTTTTTGGGAGTGGAACGGATTAAATTTATTTCCTTTATTTTAAATGGGGAAATTTGTTTCCAAAGACGAGTTTTCCAGGTAACGAGCTCGGTGCCAGAACGGATTAAACTCGTTAATAGAGGTTCCACTGTATTCAAAATATTAACCTTGAAACAATTTCTAGTATTTTTCTTCATTCATGATTATTAGATATTTTCCTTGAATTCTGCCAGAAAGGAAAATGTAATTAGGTGTAATATTTCATCCATCAGAAATTGATATAAATATCTATAATATAATATACAAGGAAGGGTATTGGACTTTAGCATTTTTTTTTTTTTTTTTTTTTTTTTTCAATGCAGAAACTTGTACAGTAATTTACCATAAGTGCCACCACTCCCTATGCCTCTAGAGGAGGCCAGCTTCTGGCTTATGGTCTCTGGCAGGCTAATAGAATTCCATGACTGATGGCACATAGTAGTATGACACTTAGAAATTAGCTTTAGGGAACCAACGGGGCTTGCCCAGAAATTGGCATTTTGTTACATTCAACTTTTTTTTTTTTAACAATGTATTTTTAAAGTGATCGCAACATTTTGTTTATTTACTTTATTGTATTTTTCCAGTGAGTTGGTGTAATAGAGCTGACATGGTATTGTGACTTGCCATCAAAGCTTGAATTGAATTTGTATGTTTACATGTATGAAAGAAAGATAACTATTTATAATAAAAGTTTTAAGAAATCTAAAAAATATAATTTGTTTCCAACAATGCTGTTACATTTACATTTTAAATGTTTTAATAAAAAAAATATTTTTTAATCATTTAACTAAAACAGACCTTGGCTGTGAGTCTGGGGGGCCTCCCACTAAAAATGTTGCTAATTGAACCTCATAGCTCCTAAGTCCAGCCCTGACAATAGTAGGTAACATATAATTCCTACAAAAAGAATGGACATTTTTAAAGTATTATAAGAAATTTCTAAAGCTGACAAAGAATACTGTAATACATGAAATAATACAATATTCTTTAACAATGTATAATGAGGAATTTCTACATCTTAAGTTAATATAACATTGATAAAACAAGACAAAGTGATGATACTTATAAGATGTAATGTGATTTCATCCTCCTTATCTTGAATAGGATATTACAGTCAAATTACAATATTTACCAAGAGGTTGGTTCAGCAATTCCATAAATATGATATCTTTTGTATTTTAAGGGTCCTGGTAGTACAGTACAGTTGGGTTCGTTCTCAAAGCACAATCGAGAATTCCGGGTTCGAATCCTGGGCAGGACAGAAATGGTTGGGCACATTTCCTTTCACTTAATGCCTCTGTTCATCTAGCAGTAAGTAGGTACTCACGAGTTAGTCAGCTTGTACACGCCTAGTTGTGCTTGTGGGGGTTGAGCTTTGGCTCTTTTGGTCTCTCCTCTCAACTGGTGTACAGGTTCAGGAGACTATTGGGCTCTTATCAAATCTACATATGAAACCGTGTATGGAGTCTGCCTCCACCACATGACTGCCTAACGTATTCCATTTGTTAATTACTGTGCTATGATACCGAAACAAATTCTTTTTAATGTCTCTGTGGCTCATTTGGGTACTAAGTTTCCACCTGTGTCCCCCATGTTCGTGTTCCACCCATGCTAAATAGTTTCCTTTGTCCACCCTGTCAATTACCCTGATAATTTTGTAAGTAGTGATCATGTCTTCCAGGGACATGAGGTTTAGCTCCCGTAGCCATTCCTCGTAGCTCATACCTCTCAGTTCTGGGACTAGTGTGGTGGCATACCTCAGAATATTCTCTAAATTTGCCTTGTAATTACCCAAGTGTAATTACGTAAGGTAAGCACAAAGTAATTACCTTGTGTTTAACTAGGTATGAACTCCAGGCTAGAGCTGCATACAGTACTTCAGGATTGGTCTGACATAAGTGGTATACAAGGGCTTGAACAATTCCTTACACAAGTTTCTAAAGGCAGTTCTTATGTTGGCCAATCTAGCATATACCACTGATGATATCCTTTTGATGTGAGCTTCTGGGTACAGGTTCTGTGTGATATCAACTTCCAGATCTCTTTCTCTATTGGACTCTTGCAGGATTTCACCTTTCAGATGGTACCTTGTGTTCAGCTTCCTGCTCCCTTTGCTTATTTTCATTACATTAAACTTTCCTTAGTTAAACTTTTAGTAGCCATTTTCTAGACCATTCCTCCAGTTTGTTCAAGTCGTCTTCTAGTTCCTGTCTTTATCTTCATCTGTCTTGATTCTTGTAATTTTTGCATCATCAGCAAACACTAAGAGGAATGAGTCTATACCCTCTGGAAGATCGTATGCGTATATATAAAACAGGGTGGGTCTAAGTACAGAGCCCTGTGGGACTCCACTGGTGATATCTCGCCACTCTGATTTCACCCCTTTCACAGTTATTCACCGTTTCCTGTTGCTTAGATACTGTACTGTATGCTGTACTGTACACCGGCATTTGGGAGCCAGTGGCTGAGTGGACAGAACACTAGACGCGTGATCCTGTGGTCCCGGGTGCCGGCGAGAAACAATGGGCAGTTTCTTTCACCCTGATGCCCCTGTTACCTAGCAGTAAATAGGTACCTGGGAATTAGTCAGCTGTCACGGGCTGCTTCCTGGGTGTGGAGGCCTGGTCAAGGACCGCGCCGCGGGGACACTAAGCCCCGAAATCATCTCAAGATAACCTTATCCACTGGAGAATCTGCGGGGTTGCATCCTGGGCAGGGTAAGTAATTCGACCTGGGGGCGGGGGGCCTCGATATAAGCCTAACGTGTATGAATACTGTGATGAAAATCTGGAATAGAGCAGTGGCTATTTGGGCAGGTGTTGTGCCCATCGCACAGTAATAAAAAAAAAAAAAGTAAATAAGGCTGCTCGGGTCCCCTACTGTGTGAGAGTTGTGGGTAAAAACCAGAGAATAAAAACTTCAAACATTTAATATAACAAAAATGACTTTAATATTACACCGAAATAATAATTAATAATTAATGAAAAAAACCTTAGTCACTTGGCTTTACACAAGATCAAAAAGAGAAATATATACAAGTGAAATTTACATTAATAACAAGGGTGCAAGTAAATTCTTTATACAAAACTTGTACGCATCTACCGTCACCCCGGGAAGCGAGAGTAGATGTTACATTTGAGAGCACTTGAAGGGTAGTCTGTTGAGCTGGATGCTGGCAAGCGCTTTTATACGGGGCGTGACATCATAACTGGCGCGAATTCTGTAGGTACAGTATAACTATCGGCCGGCAGAAGAACGGTCATTAGCAGGTGGCGTCTGGTCCCCTGCCGAGACAGCAGGTGTGGTGGTGTCTTGGATACTGGAGGGTGGACGGGGGAGGTGGCGTATCTAGATTCCCATACGTTTGAGCACTTATTGTTGTTGTCGTTGATGTTGGAGCATGCAGATACGTTGATGAATAGGCGGTAAAGAGACAGGCAGGATCTACTGCTAGGCAAGAGATTACCATAACAATACACTCTGGCTTCCTGCCCCCTCGAAACAATGAATTATTTATCATGTCCCAACATAAAAGGTACAGTATCAAAACACGCAAACAAATAACACTTTACTGTATAACCGACCTCCTAAATGAGGCAAATGCAATGTTTTGCAGCTTTAATTGAAACTCAGATGTAACAGGAAACATAAGTTACAGGGTGGGGTCAGCCTGTACATCAAAGACGCTCGTTTGCATCGAACTGCTAACCCCACACAAAAGATATTGTGGAAGTGCTGATAATCAAAAAAGATATTTTCAATGTGATAATTGTCCATGTATATAAATCACCATATGCAAATCCTCAGCAGTTTAGAGACCAACTTATGAAAATAGAATACTGCATAGAAAACCTCTCAAACCCAGCCCCAAACATCATTTTGCTTGTTGATTTCAACTTGAGGCACCTAAAATGGAAAAACATATCTAATATAATTATACTAGAGAATCCCAGAGAGCAGTCTAAAAGAACAGAAATACCTCTTGTAAGTGTGACAGATTTGCCTTAATGAAGATAATTACCAAAGTGTAGTTACTGGGTGAGAACTATGCTTGTGGTGTTCTGTCTTCCTATTACTGTACTCTTTAGTATATGACACTTTGAAACTACTGATGGTTTTGGCCTTCACTACCATCTGTTAACCTGTTCCTACCATCTACCACTTTGTTTGCAAAGTAAACGTACTAACATTTTTTTGGTAGCTTTGTTTCCTCAGTTTGAATCTGTCCTCTTTTTCTTCTCCCGTATAACAGAATCTGGAGTGCCACCAGACATTATTCTTCTACAAATAATTTATGATTAAATAAAACCATCCTCAAATTTCAGCACTAATCCTCCCATAGAATTATATACCCCGTACACTCTCCATCTGTTATCTAGACAAGTGCCTTTTTCACCTCATGAAGTTTGATATAAAATAATGAAGATGAATTTTCAGTTTTCATATAGACCCGAGTAAGTTTTATACTACAGTAATTAATTGTTTTTAATTTAATTCCTTAGAGAAGAGATGAAGCACTTCAGCCGCTTGACAAAACGTACAAGTTTTCCAGAGAAGCAAAATATGGTTGTGATGGGACGAAAGACATGGGAGTCTATTCCAGCAAAGTTCCGACCTCTTCCTGGTCGTATTAATGTTGTCCTAACATCACAAGCAAAGTATGTTAACTGGTTTTAATCTGTGGAAATAAGTTGTGTGTGCTGTAATGTGTTAATAACATGTTAATAACTTCACTATGTCACTGTACAGTGGGTAGGTGCTTCCAACAGGGACTGTTCATGGTTTTGTTTAGTTTATCATACTTTTAGTTTGGCAAGTTTCCACTCATATTAAAAATGCCTCATTGTATTGACATGAAACTTGAAATGTTTAAGTTTAAACAAATGAGCATGGCTGCTTTTGAGATTGAGTAATGTAACCAATATTGTATATACTGTATATCATTTTACTTTTCTGTTCCCATGCAATATCTTAAGAAAGCATAATTTTGTTTAATTTGAACTTGAAACATCTGTTCATTATCATTAAGTTAAGGTTCCTTTTGTTGTTAGGCAGAAGAACCCAAGGGTAAGTATTTCTGAGCAACCCCCTACAGTTCCTTGCCACACCAGGACTAGGGTCTATCCCAACATACATTCTACACACCAGGGATACTGTTCACTGTCTCTACACACCTGGGCAAGGGTACACCTAGCACACTGCACACCAGAGCCAGAATTCAACAAGTATTAATGCATCTACTTATGAACCCGTACATCTTTTTTCAATCTTTGGCGGTTTTGTTTACATTTATTAAACAGTTTGAGCTCTAAAGCACTAGGAGGCTGTTTATAACAAATAACATTTGATTGGGTAGTTCCGTTGCTCGTAAACTGTTAATTAAATGTAAACAAAGCTGCCAAATATTGAGAAAAGATGCAGGCGATGAGTCACAATAACGTGGCTGAAGTATGTTGAGAAAAGATGTTCAGATTTGTAGATAGATGTGTAAATGTTTGATGAATCTTTACCCAGAGCTATTATCTACCCAGAACTGTCAACACATCCAGGTTAGGGTTCTCTCAACACACTGTCTACACACTTACCTTACCTTACCTTACGGCTACTTTGTGGTGTTTCCGAGGATCAACGTCCCCGTGGCTCGGTTTCTGACCAGGTCTCCTGGTTGGTCGTCTGGTCAACCCACTCTTGGACGTGGCTGCTCACAGCCTGGTTGATCAGGTATCTTTTGGAGGCATTTATCTGGCCGGCCTCTCTCGAACACCGAGAGGGGCCGGCCAGTTATGCCTCTTATGTGTAGTAGGGAGTGTGTTGAAAAGTCTTAGGCCTTTGATGTTGATACGGTAGTTCTTTCTTAGCATACCTATTGCACTTCTGCATTTTAATGGGGCTATTTTGCACATCCTGTCATTCCTACTGGTTTCATGTAATGTTATTTTCATGTGAAGATTCGGAACCGGTCCCTCTAATATTTACCATGTGTAAATTATTATGCATCTCTCTCACCTGCACTCTAGAGAATACATTTTTAGTACGTTTAATCAGTCCCAATATTGCCACATGAAGAATTTGTTCAATGCACAAACTTAACTTCAATGAAATATTAGGTTTATTCCACTTTTTCATATACAGAATTTTCCATCCAAATTAATCACTCTGTAAGGGAAAATTATCTTTTTGCTTTTAATTTTTTTGTGCATACACAAGTATGGGTCTAAATCAAATGCCACATGCCGAGGTTAAGTCTAACCTCATTCCAGAGCGGTAGGGGGGTTAAGTCTATCATTGTTGCTTGCCCAAAAACTCTATATGGCTTAGCTGTTCCAAGCACAACTATTGAAATATTTACAACCTTTATTGTATGAAGACATGTGAGTTTTGTTAACAAATACAATTATTTGATTTATTTCTGTTACATTTATTACCAAATATTTCTGTGTGCAGGAATGACCCTACTCATTTTGCTGGCAGCATTACTTGCAGCAGTTTTGAAGAGGCATTACAAGAGGCTCTCACTTCTGATCTGCAGGTGGAGACCATCTGGGCTATTGGTGGGTCCTCAATATATAAGGTGAGATTAAGACCTTTGAAATATTGTACTAGCATGTCTTTACACTTTTTTTAGCTTACCAATTTGTTTTTTGAGATGTGGGCTCCATACATGTGCTGAATAGTTAATAGTTTAATTTATGTTTCATATTTTTTTTTTTTTTTACCATTACTCCAATCATGAATATATGTAATTCCAATATCGAAATTGATCATAGTAGCATAGACGATGGCAGACAGAGTGTCTGCACGCCAGAGGAGGATGGGACCTCAGACATCAACCAAGTGGAAGAAGTCGACCCAAACCCAAAAGAAGCAGGGTTCTTTTAAGAAGCGAAGTTCTGATCCTACAGCAGGAATGGTGTGCGAGTTTGCAGCAATCTGGCATGCTCTGGGGTTACTTTGTCTCCCAGCAGATTCTTCAGGTAGCTCATCTTTTGGACTATCTGGGTTTGGCTCACCATGCAGTCCATGTTTGGGACATGTCCAACATTCTGGCTGGACAGCATCTCATTTTCGTCCCATCACCATGAAGATGACCATTCATGATGCTTTCTCCTGTTGGCAATGCAAGACATTCATTTATCCCAAGTGGACCGCTTTGCATCATTATGAAACTGGCGGCTTCCAGTTCATGTTGCTCCATTCCCTGATTGTGAGGCTCTCGTGGAGGCTGCCAGACTAGGGTCTGTGGTTTCTTTTGGGGAGTTGGGGAAGGGAGCCCCTTGTGACTCCCTAAGGGGGTCCCTTGTGACTCCCTTAGGCTATACACTGAAATGGTTTCCATCTACCAGGTCACATCAGCCATAGGGTTCTTAGGCTACCAGGGACCAGACCCTGGGGCCCCCCCTTTCCCTCACGTGGTGACATTTCGCTACTTACCAGGAAAGGCATCCAGAAAGTTAATGAATTCACTACTGGGTTCAAGAGAGCAACCTCACAGCCTGCCTAATGAACTCACAACTATGTACACAAACAAGAAAAATCTGTAGGAGCCGTGAGGAGGATACAGCAGTGATTTTCTCATTAATGCATCATGTTAATGTGATTTCTTTGTATGCAAGCAAATGACTGAATCTTTCGAAACTAGCATGAGCACATTTGCCCCACCTTTCCCAATCGTTTGGGGAAAAGAAGGAAGATGCTCATCACCTCCAGGGGTCTGAGCTGTCAGTTCGTATGCTGATGCAGTCAAAGTCACTTGACTACTGTAGTTGTTTCGGGTCGCCTCTGTCGTGCGGACTCCATTGTTCAGCTAAGTGTGTAATTTAGTAAAATATGGTTTAACTTCATGAACCATGTCATGATCATCACCTCAAATCCTACTTTCAAAGGGTGGGGAGGCATGAGCTCAGAGATCATCTCCCACTGGCTGATTTTTCCAGTCCACTGAAACTTTAAAACAGGTTGGTAATGAAGATCATGATGTGGCTTATGATTTTATGATCTAAAATGTGAATTTTGTTTATATTTTAGCTATGCTACAGTATTTTTTCTTATTGAATTTTCCAGATGGCTATGGAGTCGGATCATCTTCACCGTGTCTATCTAACTCAAGTATTAAAGAATTTTGAATGCGATACATTCCTTCCATCATTTGATTCCAGTAAATTCAAGCTTGTTGAGTAAGTCAAATTTATTTTCTTTTAAAAGTACAGTATCATCAGCCCTCAGTCTAAACCTAGGGTTATGTTTCAATAAAGCAAATGGTCCACTTGCTGTGCATATAATACAGAATGGTCTAACTGGTTTCAACACCTAGCCCCAGGCCTAAACTTCAGCATAACATACAAGATGTGAGGCCAAGGCAGGAGGAGGATAATCAGACCCAGCAAAAAAGTGGGCAATAATCAGACTGGTGAGCATATGCTGACCAGACCACACACTAGAAGGTGAAGGGACGACGACGTTACGGTCCGTTCTGGACCATTCTCAAGTCGATTGTGATAAGGGAGTTGATGCAGGGCAATAAATAGGCAAGAGAGAGGTGAGGAGCATAGAGACCAGGGGAATGAGTGTGTGTGTGTGTGTAATTACCTAAGTGTAGTTACAGGATGAGAGCTATGCTCATGGTGTCCCGTCTTCCCAGCACTCTGTCATATAACGCTTTGAAATTACAGATGGTTTTGGCCTCCACCACCTTCTCACCTAACTTGTTCCAACCATCTACCACTCTGTTTACAAAAGTGAATTGTCTTATATTTCTCTGGCAGCTTTGTTTCGTTAGTTTAAATCTATGACCTCTTGTTCTTGAAGTTCTGGGTCTCAGGAACTTACAATTTAGGTACGACTAGGAGCTAGTGACCACTGCATTATCATGTTTGTTTACATTGTAGAACTAAAAGGAGTGTTAGAAAAAGGGCAATTAGCAAGAGAGGGAGGGAGAATATTGAAGAGGAGACTACAGGAAGGTTGGGGATTATCTGCAGGAGGTTCAGTGGGAGACTGAAATGGAAGGAAAGTTGCCAAATTAGATGATGGAACTCATAACTGCAAAGAAGCAACAGAACAGTTCATACCTCTTGGAAGGAAGTCGACGAAAGAAGAACAGCAAACCCATGGTTCAACAGTTTAAGGAAGAAAAAGCGAAGAAAGAAGACAGAAAAGGCACTGAAAAAGTACAGGGACATGGGTACAGAGGTAAATAGGGAGGTACTAGAGAGGGCCAAGAATGAGAACACAAGAATCAGTAGGATAGCAGAGCAACAGTTTCAGAATGACATTTCTGCAAAAACAAAGAGTCAGCCTAAGCTGTTGCAGTCATATATGGAGAAAAACAATGGTATGAGACCATGTGATTAGACTTCAGGGACAGGGAGGCACACTTTCTGAGAAAGACAAAGAAGTGCTTGCAGAACTCGACAATAGGTTCTAGGAGGTCTTTAAACCAGAACCACATTGGTGTCCAAGCATGGGTGGCAACAGCATTGAAGTTAATGTAGATTAGGTAAAAAAGTGGCATGAGGTTTTGACTGTTTCAGGTGTTTTTGTGTGGCACCTCTTCAGTCACTTAACGACTGCTTGCTACCACTCTTTCCAAGGAATTGGGGTTGATGCAGCTTCATGCCCTGTTACCTTTGGTGTCACTGGGCTTTGTATTGGATGACTTGTGGGCTCGTTTGCACTTGGCCACAATCGTCCATTTTCCGGCCCTTGCTACACAAGGGCCAGAGCTATTCTGACTGGCTCCATGAGGACATTAATTCGCTCAAATCTGGGTCTAGTAACAAGGCAGGTGCCTTCTTACTCACCGTGGTGGCTTGAGTGGCTTTGCCCAAGCTGTTTGCGCCTATGCTCCAGGAAGCTGTTACCACGTTTTGCCCTGCCATCTTGCCCGTCATTAGAATTGGCTTGGTCCTTAGTCAATTTGTCTGCCATTCCCTTTTCACTTCTCCTCTTTGCAGAGGATGTTGTTACAGTTTTTGTCTTTGGCAAAAGCGTCTTGCCAGCTGCTCTCATCAAGTGTTCTCAGGGTTCTTATCCTCACTTTCAGAAGCAGTCCTGTAGAGCTGGGGTCTTGCCTGCTGATGGTCGGGCTAGGCCCCTTGTTGGAGCCAGATTCTTAGTCATGTGCGCCTCCCGCTGTCAATGCCTCTTCTTGTTGGTGGCGCTCTTGTGCCTCATAGAAAGGATACTGTTGGACGTGGTTCACACCGGCCCTTTTTCAATTCGCTCTTTTGATGGGAAAGTGGAGAGAGGGGTGGCTTGCCCAGTTTGCTGAATCCTGGTCCAATGATTCATGGGCCGGTCTCTGGTAGGCTCTTGGTGACTCACAAGGGCCTGGTGCAATTTTGTAGGTTTGGACTATCCAGAGTAGTTAACTGGAAGCCATCTTGGATCCACCAGAAAGAGGTGTTTCCTTATTCAACATTGGGGTTTTCATGATACAATACTTACATGCTGGCTATCCCCACAGATGAGTATTTTTACATCTGAAATTTATACAAATTTAACATAATCTGAAAATTACATTTCATGACTTGGCAAGTGATTCTTGTTGTAGTTTTGAGTGCTTTAATGACCATGATTCTTTTATACTTTCTTATTCCAGTTATCAAAATTCAATATTGGCTGTATCTCATCTTTAGCAAGTATAAGATATTTGAGTTTGTTGGGTACGCAGCCATATTGATAGTTGCCCTCAATAAAATAGCAGATACCACTGCTGAAGAAGCCATTCATACCCTTTCCATCTCTCAAAAGCCAGTTTATTAGGTTTCTAATCATTCATAATATGATACATACACAACCATTATAAAGATAGATGGTTAGATACTAAAAGTAAAAAATGATGTACCAATAGTTGTGACCAGTCCCCATGGCCTTCCTTTTAAAACAAAGTAGTTAGTTGAGAACGTCTTTGCGAAGGTTATGTATCAGCCAGACAAAATTGCTAAAGGGCAATTAATAGAATGTAGAACTGCATCATACTCTTAGAATTGGTATGTTTTATTCAATTTTTAGTCATACTGTAGTTCACTGTCCTGATTTTCAGGATAATTTATATATTTCTTTGCCACTGCTCCAATACTCTACATTCTCTTGATAAAAAAAAAAAAAAACTTTCTTGACATCACCCATCATGTGTCTTAGTGCACTCATTTTGAGATCCAGAATGATCTCTAGTAATTCTCTGATATTTTGTAATAAAGCTAGTGCTATATAGTTATATTGGCTTAGCACTTTGCCTTGGTAATTATTTAAATGTAAGGAGATTCTTGCCTTTTAATTTGCTTATTAGAACTTATTTGCCAGATCTCTGGCCTTAAAAATCTGTTGTAAACTGTACAGTATTTCTTACTCTTTCAGAGATCCAGAAGTTGCAAAAGAGGTTCAGCAAGAAGGTGATATACAATACAGATACGAAGTGTACGAGAGGCTCTGAGATTTGCAGATGTCTGCTATCTCAGCAATTGCTTATAATTCTCAAAATGTAATTTCTGTTTATAGTATTAATTGTATATTTTACCATAGATCTCATAAAATACAAGCATCATTTTACACCACTAATTTTAATTTCAAACATATTTAACTACAAATGCCAATGTGATTTTTGGGACCAAGCTTAACTTTAGAAAAATACCATATTGTAGGCAAGCGACTCATGATGATAATTTGATTACTTTAATATATGTGTATGAAATTATTAACAGAACCAGTCTCATAAAGTATACCTTAAAATGGGGAAAAGTATAACCACACATGAGGCAATGTTTATGTATATTTCAGAGCAAACCACTCAACATCACAGTTTTTCTGCACGTTATATATTTTTTAAAACTCTTGGATTTTCGGAATGATACACGAGCAAGGGTTTAATTTTCAAATCGCCACACAGCACAAGAGTTAGCCTATCCTGACACAAGTTAGCCCAAGTTAGCTTGTGTCCGGGCAGTGACGTCTCCTCTTGGGTAATGTATGTCCTCTTCGGCAATTTTTTCCAGAATAGCCATGTCTCCTCACAATTAAACACTTGTTGTGGAATATATCCATCAATACAGTATCTACAAAATCTTTAAAATCACGAACAAATCTTTCAGCCCCTACTTTGTCTGAGCTGGCACCCTCACCATGCCTCACAACACTATGAATACCACGTCTTTTTTCAAAATTTCTCAAACCATCCCCTACTCACCTTAAACTCTTTCGTATCTGCAAAACTCGTTCTAGGGGTTTTCTTTATAAGATCTTGCATGAAGATTTCATTGTTGACCAAACCACACACTGGAAATTGAATAGACGACGACATTTCGATCCGTCCTGGACCATTATAAAGTCGATTGTGATGAGATGAGGGAAGCAAGAGCATTAAGTAGGCAAGAGAGAGAGGTGAGGAGATGGCAAGTATGTACGTATGTACATGAATAAAATATGTACATACTTATACATAACGTGTGTAAATAGTGTAATAAACACAATAACAGTATTTTGGGAGGAGGAATGTTGGCGAGTAATGTGTTGGAGGAGGGAGGGAGGACTGGCAGGGTGTGGCAGCTCACTCATGTTTTTTGAGCTCACCATACCAACATAGTGGATCGTTATGGTGAATACATACGTACATGGGTATATACAATGTGTGTATATAGTGTAATAACAGCAAAAACACTGTTTGATTGTAGAATATGTCGCATATATGAGGCCCATAATTTTGAGCATAGCGATGTTCTATACTTTGAATTATATAAATTCCACAAATTACACACTTTTAAATAATATTACAGCAAAAAAAGGAAGAAATGAATGAGAAACTTCAAAATAATTGCGCAACATTTTATTCGCAGCAACTGCCGTTGCACGGGGTGGCGGGGCCGACAGACCCCCATCGCTCCAACGCTCAGCGTCCATAATTTGCTCAACTTCCCAGCTCCATCGCAGCTAAAGTAAGTCACATACAATATTTTTTGTTTAGTTTCCCCGTGATCAGACTCTGCATTTTAACAATATAAGAAGAGAAAACAAATTTTTGGAAAGATTTTATTTCTTGTGCACCAGGGTGTTATTTGGAGACAGAGCAGTTCAGTGGTTAACTACTAAATTTTTTTTTCTCCCACACACGCACCCCCCTAGGAAGCAGCCTGTAACAGCTAACTCCCAGATACCTATTTACTGTTAGGTAACAGGGGTCATCCCCTTTTGTACAAAGAATCTGCTAAAGCTTTTAGGGCTAATCTTTGACACTCGTTTGTCTTTGTCGCCCCATATTTTTTACGTCCGAGTTGAATGCTCTAAGGCCCTTAACTAACTTTAGGTCATGTCCCATACTTCTTGGGGAGCTAATCGACACTGCTCCTCTCTTTACATTCCTCTCTCGTTCTGTCTAAACTCGATTATGGCCCTGTTTACTCGTCTCCTTCTCCTTCTACCCTTCACCATCTGGACACACTGCATCATACTGGGTTACGGCTCAGCTCTGGTACCTTTCCTTCGACACCTACCCTAAGCCTGTATGTTGAAACTGGCGTCCTGTTTGTACAGGATCGCCATGATCGCTACTGTCTTCTCCACCTTGCACGGTCCTTACAGCACCCTCACTCTTGCTTATGTCATGCCTTGACCTTTACCCATCCTGTGGTTCCTGTTCCCCCTTCACCACCTATCTCTTTCTGTACGGTTGTCTCTCTTACAAAATGCTCTTTCAGTTTGTGTTACCAATATTTCCCCTCGTGTCATTCCGTCTTTGCCCCTATGGAGGGGTCCCCGTTCCTAAATTCTGTAAGCCTTGACCCACATGACTAAAACTTTTACCCCTCCTACAGTTCTAAATCACCTTTTCCTTGAACACTTTTCTTCACACTTCCACTCTATTTCCGTCTTCACCAATGGGTCTTAAGTCTGCAGACGGTGTAGGCTACTGTGCTCTGTTGTTTTTCCTGACTGCACCTTTGTGTCTCCTGCCTCCGGAGACTAGCATCTTCATGGCAGAACTTTATGCTATTTTCTATGCTCTTCATCAACTCTTTTCTCGCTGTCAATCCTCCTCTGTGTTTGTAGTTGACACTTGCAGTGCCCTCATGGCTCTAGAATCCTTTAATCTAGTCCATCCTTTGGTAGTTGAAATTCAACATTGGCTGTTTCTTATCTCCAGTAGATTTAAGACAGTGGAATTTCGCTGGATTCCCGCCCATATTGGTGTGTTCTTAAATGAGCGTGCGGACACTGCCGCTAAGGAAGCTATCCGCACCTGTCCCATCTCCCGTAAAGGTATTCCTTATTATGACTTTTACCCAGTTATTCATTTCCCCATTCTTGCCCGTTGTCAGGGTTGTTGGTCTTCTGTTACTGGTAACAAATTGCGTGCTCTTAAGAGTAGTGTGTTCCCGTGGCCTTCCTCCTACCACCGTAACCGGTGGTGGGAAACGGCTCTGGCGAGGTTGTATATTGGTCATACACGTTTAACTCACGGGCACTTAATGGAGCGCTGCCCTGCTTCTTATTGTCCAAACCGTTGTCTCTACATGTCGTGACTTCCAGGACTTACGTGTCTTGCTTCCCGACCATCCCTCACTGTCAATTGTCCCTCGATAAAATTCTTGGTAAATTCAATACCTTTGATATTGTTCGCCGTATGCGTTTTTGTTCTTGTATTGGCGACGTTAGTGATATTTAGCGCACTATGATTATCCCACACATTTGATGGTTTGATAATTACTGTACTGTACTGTACAGTACTTTGGTTTGGAATGTATCAAATAAAGTTGTTTCATGTATTCAAATGTGTGAGAAAATCCACTGGGGCTGTGAGATGAAGCGAACCTGTAACAAAGGCATTGCCAGTTGCATACTCTACCACCACTGATGGTAAAAGTCTTACAACTGGATATCTTGTGTGACGGGTTATGGTATCACAGCTATACTGAACCAAGATGGTATGGCTCTCCCTCACATAAATGAAAGAAATGCTGCTATTGGCCTTGCAGTGTGTAAGTTGCAGGTGGAAACAAATGAAAATTATCAAATAAATAATTAAACAATTTACTGAAATAGTAATGAACAAAAATAACACATGACAATACTTGACTATCATGTAATGCAAAGGTGAACAAGTTAGTATGACCTTAAATGCAAAAAATAAACTATAAGCAATGAATAAAAGTATGAAGATATACTGGTGTTCTGAAGACAGCGACCATACCACCATGGCATCAGTCACAAGATGTTGGCTGGAAGTGGACGACGGGTTAGAGACACGAAGGTGATCCTAGAGCACTAAGGGAGAGATTGCCTCTCCAGGGAGGCAGCGCTCTTTATATAGTCCGGCGGTGATGACTCATCCAGTGTCAACACGAGGTGGACATCTGGTCAACTAGCAAACTGCTCGTTGTGGCTGGCGGTGCCTTTGTGTTGAGCTGTACCACTGTCAGTTGAAGGCGGCTAACTGCTTGTTTGTGGGGACAAACTGCCAGTTAGCAGTGGCGCCCGGCTTGCCTCTGAGTCGTACCAGGCCGTGCCAGGCCCTGGGGGGTATGGAGAGGTGGCAGGACTGATGACTCTTCTGGGCTGGTGTAGATGTATACTTCCAGTGCAGAGGCATTGAAGGTGAAGGGAAAAGGCAGTTCCACTGCTATGCAGGGGATTCATTTGACACTTGTGAAGCCACAGAAAGTCTGGAGGCCCTACTGAAGCCAGTCCAAGTATTAAATAAAACCCCTGAAGTACGCCGGTGAAGGGTAAAGTGAAGGGTGAAGCAAGACCGTATGCCCTAACTTCAGGCACACACAGAAAATCACGTTTTGGTCCCGCCTCTCAACTGTGTATTTGAAGTTGGGGCGTATGGTGTTGAACTGCTTCAGCCTTCACCTGAGTGCTTGTAGGTCTTACGTAAGACGTTGACTCAAGGAGGGGCCTCAAAACTTGCTGTGATTTATGGGGAAATCCGGTTGTAAGACTTTTACAAAGTCAGTAATATACTGTGGTAGAGTATGCAGCTGCCAGTGCCTTGGGCAAGGGTTTACGTCGCCTCACAGCTCCAGTGGATTTTCTGTTTGGTGTATATCAGGTTGTGATTTTGTGTGTGTACCGTATTGTTATGATCGCCGTCTGATAAGTCCTTTCTGGCCTCAAGAGTCATTTTTACCCACCTAGAAAGATTGCAGATGGCCAAAGCAGTTATTTAAGTTAAGAAGGGACAAGTCTTAAACAGAATTTTGCATAATATTTGACTGTAAAGGGGTAAATTGAGGTAGATTGAAAAACAAAATGGTGAACCGGACAGGCGGTACTCACAATTAGGCGAGTACACTCGGGAACTTTTAAAGTGCAACCAAACATGCTTTAGGCTCTCACAACAAGAGGTGAGTGGTGGTGGCTCAGGTGCTCAGCCAATCAGAGCACCTAAGGAGGGAGGGCAGGAGTGAGAGGGGGGTGGTATGTGGAAGTTTGGTGACAGTTGTGTGTAGTTTGTTCATCTTCATTGTAAGTTTCATGGCTTGGTGTGCATTTCCCTAGTAAATTTAATTAGGGAAAAATTCAGGTGTTTGATTTTTTAAATCAACTTTTTAAATGTTGAGTTGTTAAAGCCTCAAAGTGCACGGAGTTGGTTTGGGAGTATGGCATCCTCATGCTGTTGCGTGCTCGCGTGAGGTAGCAAAGGTGATGTAAAGTTGTGGGGTGTACATGCTTGGGACGTCCTCTCTCAGGATGGCTGGTGTTAGACCTGCGTGTTTGTCGGTTGTTGAAAAGCCGTCATCCTTTGCTGTTGTGGTATTGATTTTACAATGTTCATCTTGTAATTAATACTGTAGTGCGATATCTAGGGCTACCATTTGTAGGTTTAAAATGTCTAATACAAACAGTTGTCCAATGAGTTTTAATAGGAAATATCATCCACCAAGCACCATTGTACAATTATATTAATTGATAGTATATGGATTGTGCAGAAGTGCTTAGAATGATCTTTAACACTTGGCTATATTGGTCATGTCAAATACCTGCACGGTGAATGCTCAAAGACCCTTTCTTTATTCAGTGTTGTCACATACCTCATGGGGGTATGGATAGGCAAACACTCATTCGGTTAAACTTGCCTTGTAGTACTTTCAGAGCTCAGTAATTTGGAATCTGGTTAGCACTTTCGAAATAAATTGACCTTTAAAGTGAATTCCTATTTAGGTTTAAAACATTATACCGAATGAGAAACTCGGATTATATAGCCGAACACCAGAAATGTTGTTATTCAATTTGGTTGCCTAAAGCACATTCAAGGACTACACATTACATGGCATTCCAGGATTCCTCTATACCTTGCCTTATGCTGTAAACATTGCCACAACCCTGTGTTTTATTGATTTAAATGGCCACAGGGAGGCATACAACACTGCAGATTATGATGTCATTAGTTATCCACAGTGCTGACAAGTGGGCTGACTAATGTTCGTTGACACCTGTATCGTGCTTCAATTTAATCGCCAGGTGATCACCCTCTCACTAGACTCGTCTGTAGGAAGTACAGTATAGTATCTCAAATTACCTTGGATCATAAATAGCATAAGACTTGGGGGTAGGAGAGGGTTGCAGTGTTTGTCATGGCTCTCAGTTGTTCCTGGTATTAGGCAATTTATTTCTGGAATCATTTTTGTTGGCCAATGTTAAACTTTTTCGAAAGTAGATGTTTTTCTGAAAGGGATGGGGGGGGGAACCTCTATGCTTGGATACAGTTATCTAAGTGAATACTTAGATTTATACAGTAGAATAACTACCTTCTTTTCCTTAGTCAAAAAGGTTGCTTGTTTATTTCTAGGGACTTGTATTGTCTTTTATTTTTAACTGCAGCAACTTTCAGTGAATGATAGATTCTTAGTGAAAGGACCTTTACTTCATTGTTGTTGCTTTATGGTCATCTCATTGTGTACAGGGATTCCGCGAAGCTTTTGGGGTTAGTCTTTGACACTCGTTTGTCTTGGTCAGCCCATATCTCTTGCCTCTGAGTTGAATGCTCTAAGGCCCTTAACCTCCTTAAGGTTTTGTCCCATACTTCTTGGGGAGTGGATAGGCGCTCGCTCCTCTATTTGCACTCCTCTCTCGTCCTGTCTAAACTGAATTATGGTTGCCCTGCATACTCTTCTGCTTCTCCTTCTACTCTTCGCCATCTTGATGCTTTGCACTATACTGGGTTGCGTCTCGGCTCTGGTGGCTTTCGTTCGACTCCCGCCCTTAGTTTGTATGTTGACACTGGCTTTCTCTCTCTTCAGGACTGCCGTGATCGCTACTGTCTTCGCTATCTTGCGCGGTCCTTCCAACATCCTTCCTCTCGCCTCTGTTGTGCATTGACTTTTCCTCCTCCTGTGGTTCCTGTTCCTCTTCATTGTCTCCCACTTTCTGTCCAGTTATCTCGCTTACAGGATTCTCTTTCTGTTCATATTTCTAATGTTTCTCCTCGTATTGTTCCTTCATTACCTCCGTGGAGAGTCCCCCTTCCCAAGTTTTGTACGTCCTTGACTTGTATTACTAAAGCCTTTACCCCTCCTACAAATCTGAAAAGCCTCTTCCTTGAGCACTTTTCTTCGCACTCCCACTCTATTTCCATCTTCCCTGATGGGTCTAAGCGTGTGGATGGTGTGGGCTACTCTGTTGTTTTTCCTGACCGTACTTACATGTGTCGCCTCCCTTCGGAGGCTAGCGTCTTTACGGCAGAACTTTATGCTATTCTCTATGCTCTTTGTCTCTTGCTTTCTCATTCCTCCTTTGTGGTTGTAGTTGATTCTCGTAGTGCCCTCATGGCTCTAGGGTCCTTTAATCCTGTCCATCCGGTGGTCATTGAGATTCAACATTGGCTGTTTCTTATTTCTAGTAAATTTAAATCAGTAGAGTTTTGCTGGGTTCCCAGCCATATTGGTGTTTCAATGAGCGTGCGGATGCTGCCGCTAAGGAAGCTATCCGTTCTTGTCCCATCTCCCGTAAAGGTATTCCTTATTCCGACTTTTATCCTGTTATTCATTCTTCCCCGTTGGCAGGGTTGTTGGTCCTCTGTGGTTGGTAACAAGCTGCGTACTCTCAAACTTAGTGTGTCCCCGTGGCCTTCCTCCTACCACCGTAACCGGCGGTGGGACACTGCTTTGGCACGGCTGTGGGTTGGTCATACCCGCTTAACCCACGGTCACTTAATGGAGCGCCGCCCTGCTCCTTATTGTCCGAATTGCGTTGTCCCTCTTACAATTGTGCATATCCTTGATGAATGTCTTGACTTCCAGGACGAGCGTGTGTCTTGCTTTCCGACCGTCCCTCAGTCACTTGTCCCTCGATAGAATTCTAGGTGAATCGGATACTTTTGATATCGTTCGCCTTATGCGTTTTTGTTCTCGTATTGGCATTCTTGGTGATATTTAGTGCCCTCTGATTATTTCGCACTTTGATGGTGCTACATGGCCTTCCCGGTTTGGTGCCTTCTTTTGGTAATTACCTTACCTTCATTGTTTCATTTTAATGTGGTAGTTGTGATATGGATTGTTCTAGCTCACGTGCAAGGTCTTGGATTTTTTTCTGTTTTATATTAAGAAATTGCCAGTCTTGTTACTATTTGTAGAGTTAGAGATCTGCATTAAGGCCTCAATATTATACTATTCTTTATTTTTTTATAACATGTTATCAGCTATTTTTGTGGTTGGTAATATGTAGATTAATGTCAGTGATGTATATGACAAGGGTTAAGACCACTTGTGGTATGAGAGCATTTTTCCCAGTCATTTCTTTAACAAATGAAAGGTTCCTCGTAACCATTCTTTTGTCCTTTCTACCATGTACCTATTTGTTGCTTCTTGGTCTTTCATTTGGTACTTTGTTTTAATAGCCAATGGCCTTTGGTAATGTTGCAATTGCCATTTCTAAAAAAAAATGAGCAGGTTCATTAGGCAGGGTTAGTTTTTAGCAAACAAAGTTTTACAAAAAAAATTCCATTCCTTCAGGACCTTGCAGATGTTAGGTCAAACTAATTGACAGTAATCTGTTTTGCCCTTTCAAACAATGATGGTTTTAATCTAGGTAAAATATTTCAGAATATCTGAAGTTTGGCAGACAAATCATTTAAGAGCTTTGATTAAATTTAAGTTACCAAAGACTCTGAAAACCATGTTGTATAGATGCTTCAGTGTCACTTTTCTAATGTTTTGTAAATTTAACAATGATCTTTAGTTAATTTAATCATAATTTGTACAAAGCTTAGGTGTTGCATAGCTTTAAATTTACTTTCAAATATGAAAACTAAAATATTGACTAAAGTTTTTCACTTTAATATTTCAGACTAATTTGCAATATTTGTTAGTTTATGTAAATTGAATAGGTAGTCCACTTTTAAATCTATTCAATGCATTTTGCATGTACCTATGTAACAAGTTACAAATAGATGTAAATTTTACCAAGTATTTATTTTCAAAGTAAAAAAAATTTCAGATGTTTAAACATTGCATCAATAGTAGTAAACAATAATTTCCAGCATAATTTCAGGATAAGGTATATAAAGTAGTTTCATTAAAATTGTTTTATTTAATAAGTTTCACATATAGTATTTATAATACATCTAATATTTATTACTGTTTCAGGTTGTGGGACAGATGCTCCTAGATGAACAGAAGATCCAAAAGGCCAAGACAACTCCAGAGACAATCACCTGTAAAAGAAAAATAAACATTAAACAGGGACACTACTTTTATTATCACCAATGCCTAATAATAAGCCCAAAAAATCCTAACATCCTATCTTTTAAGATAGGCTCAGCAAGGCCTATCCCTTACTCTGGTTTTATTGCAGAGCTTGTTCCCTGAATGGGTGCATTACATCCACCACTTTAGTGCCATCAACACATTGTACATATGCTTTACCAAAAGCACTGTACAATGTATGCCAGGCACTAAAGTTTTAGATGCATCCACCCATTCAGCAAACAAGCCCTGTGTGAATTAACAATGTAACCATTGTTAAGGGTCCCTAAACCTATGCAAATCTAGTCCCTCTATTAGATGGGTAGTTGAGCAAAGCTCTGAAAAAGCCAAGCCAGGGAAGTCTGCAGGACTGCCTGGTCCCCTTTTATGAAATGGGGTAGGATCAGTACAAACTGCATCATCCCCTGTGGGTTGTAACAGTAGGACATGGTTACACACCTATAAATGGACTAGATAAGAGAATTAAGATTAGGTCATTGATATAGCTAAAACATCAAATTCAAACTCACCCACTTTTGTAGATTTCCTTTTGCAGAGTAAAGGAGACTCACTCCAAGCCAGTCCATGCATCATAATCACTTTCACCTGAAAAATATTTCAACAAATTAATTTCAGATTTAAAGCCAATCTTGCTTTACTTTTCAAATTAGCATTCAGTACTTTACAAATTCAGATGTAAAAAATTTCTTTAAGGAATTTACCTTTCCTACATATTCTAGTAGCAGTAGTAAAGATCTAATTTAGCAATATAAATATGTATGGCATCAATTTGCCAAGTTTCAGTAAATGTCATTTGAGAAACTATCCACAACTGCACTTCAATGGCAATTTACATTTATTTTTAGCCAATGCTATATTGTTTAAGTTATTACTATTTTACTTTTATGCAAATCTATTCAGATTAACCTTTACTACAACACAATTAACTGTCAGTTGGAAGAGGGACTTTTAGACTTTCCAAACCACATTCTGGAAAACTATAAATTTAAAACCAAGCTAAAGTAAACATTGAATATTTTTTTTACTTTCAAGGGAAAA
Organism: Procambarus clarkii; assembly: GCF_040958095.1. Taxonomy (NCBI): domain Eukaryota; kingdom Metazoa; phylum Arthropoda; class Malacostraca; order Decapoda; family Cambaridae; genus Procambarus; species Procambarus clarkii. The sequence continues at coordinate 27,534,315 of NC_091219.1, read as the reverse complement.
ATACCATCACTTAAAACAAAACTTCTCCTGCCATTAACTATTTTACTCATGATTACCCTTAACAGTGTTATACATTTATAGATTAAAGCTTATTTAACAAACATTTAATGTTAACTAAAAGATTTATATTTCATTAAAATTTTATTAATAAAACACCCTCAACTATGCTGTTTAAGATCTAGTGCCCCACATTACAATTTTCAATTTCAACATACCATTCTATTCAATACATTCCTGAAAGGACTAAACTTGCAGATATGGTATCCACTAGCCTAAGCCTCAACTTCCATACCCTAATATTTAATAGGTTTTTAGCAATTAACTTCTACCCTCTAATTCCAATGTACACAACACTACTTACTGTAGATCTGCAAGTATTTTCCTGCAGCTCTTTGTTGCCAGGACCTACCACAACCTGTCATGTGAACAGTAAATATTACTAAAAAGTTATTTGCAAAGCGATGTTATTTTGTTCATACCTGTACCACCAGTTTAACAGTTGCCGTTTTAAATGGCACACCAAGTATCTCGTTGTCCCATCTTAATTAATTACAAAGCTATAGTCATTTCAAGTCAACATCCTATACAAATTTTATTTTCCAACAACTTTAGTCATGAACATTTTTCTGGAACATTGCAAACAAACTTTAATTTAACAACCATATATAACATTTGAATAAAACCAATACAAAATTTATATATACAAATTCTTATTCTTTTGCAACCACTGCTTACTACTAGGGGGACAAATTTATTCTGTTGAATTATGTACCAAGCTTTTTAGTCTGAAAATTCATAATTAACCCAACTATACTACCAAGACTGATTTTACTAAATTTAGTAATATTTTTACACTAGCAACTATACAAGGCCATATTCTCTCCAGTTATCACCACACTTCTGCAGGTGTAAGGTTCTATCTCCCCCATCTGCAGCACTCATGACCACACTTGGTCTTTATTATAAATTTCTTTATGAACTTGATACAGTACTGTTAATGGATTAAATGTGGGAACAATTTAGCTACAGTTCTGCCAAAGGAATGATTAACACACCATGCAAGCCAACTAATATTAAAGTTAGAAATATTTATTAAAAGCAGAAGTTTTTATCATATGGGATGTTATTTTAGAAGAATGGGTGGTGTGGTGGTTGAGTAACATGGTACAAGAGGGTAAGTAGTTGCAGAGCAAGTATGCCAATTTCAATTTCTAGCAAACTGGTTAAGCTTGTCTACAGCATTTCGTTTTTAATTAACTATGTAACAGGGAGATTCTGAATAGCAAGTGCCAATAGGCACTGCCACTGGCTTATGACAAAAGATTCTGTAGCAATAGAACTATAAGCCACTTTCTCCCCCCCCCCTTCCTCCCAACTGTTCAGTGTCAAAAGGGAGGGGGGGGTGTCCATTTACTGTACCACTTACATTTTAGTGTGGGCTTCATCCACTATTCTGATGTTAGCTGGAACATTTGTGCCAGCTGCTGGTTTGAAAGGGAGGCATACCATGTGCCAATTCAGGAAGCTTTCCACGTTCCTCACTGCATGTCAGCTCAGGACCTCGCTACCATGTTGGGAGGCAGTTGAAGACTAACCAATCAACATCCCAGGCTGGAGAGCAGTGCCAGCTCTGGGAGAATTTACCACCTGCAAAAAATTTAATACTCTTAACAATCTACACCATCTATCTCATCTTTACCTAGCCCCCAAACCTTACATTTGTCAGCATTAAACTGCATCTGGTAGTCTTAACCATTTCAAAACTATATAGGGCATCGGTAATTTTTATTTGCCAATTCTGCAACTATTGCAGTCTAAACCATAATCTTGCGAATAAGGTCCAAGGAGCTTTTAGGCACTACTTACAACACTTCTCCCAACTTAACCCCATTTATACTAATTTCCTTTGGTATAGCCATGACCTAATCAACTTCAGTCAGCATTCCCAATGATCCGAGCCCCTATCAATTTTGCGCCACTATCAAAATCTCTGCTGAAGTCAAGGTACACAAAATCACAAACTTTATCACTATTTCCTCAACTATGCAACCTAATCCATGAACATTTAGTAATAAAACTATGCGATTCATGTATCTAGTCATGTTTCTCAAAAAGAGTAGAGAAATGGCACTTATAATGTTAGATTCTAGTAACTTTCCTCACAATAGACTAAGCTAATTGGTCACTAAAGCGTTAAAGTCAACTCAAACTTTTCCTTTAAAACTTGCTATATTAGGAACTTTCCACGACAGGCCTTTACCCGACATAATTAAATAGGGTAAAAAGGTATATTAAATGCAGTAAAACTACGGTAAATTCAATATGATAAACTTGCATTCTTTAAGCATGGGCTGCATAGTAAGTGAACTAAACTAAATGTTAAGCACCCTGGCAAACCACCTCGTTCTATTCAATTTCTTTATTTCATCACTTTGTCCGGCTAGAATTTTTAGATTAGATTAAAGGAACACCCTCCCTGGTAACGGCTGAACTAGTTAACCAAATACAAATATTTAGGTAAAATACTTTCATAAAACCCGTCTACTTCCCACACCAGTAGACTTGTTCAGCTAAAGGCATAATGCAATGTTCCACTTTAGTAAATAAAGACTTAAAAAAACACTACTCCATCTGTGTAGTTACCGGTTACCTGACATTCTATGCTTAAAATAACCCATCTATTCCCCATAATTGTTCGATATAACTTACCTCTCACCCGCTGGTCGAGTACACAGCAGTATATATCCTCCTCCATCACTCACCGCGTGGATATTATTACACTCTGGCCGCAAATTGCCTCAAATCACCTACGTTGTCCATAAACATATATAGAAGAGCAACTGACCGTAACACCCGTATAGCGATCATCACATAACGTGGGAACATTAGTAGTACTGCTGTCAAAACATAGATGGCGCCAGGACAAACGGTAATTCCTATGGACTCGCCTAGTTATGCGTAGGGAATTGAGCTTCACCTGTTTGGTCCCGCCCCTCAGCTGTATTCACCTAGTTGTACTCACCTAATTTGTGCTTGCAGGGGTTGAGCTTTGGTTCTTTGGTCCCGACTCTCAACCGTCAATCAACAGGTGTACAGGTTCCTGAGCCTATTGGGCTCTATCACATCTACATTTGAAATTGTGTATGGAGTCAGCCTCCACCACATCACTGCTTAATACATTCCATTTGTTAACTACTCTGACACTGAAAAAATTCTTTCTAATATCTCTGTGGCTCATTTGGGTACTAAGTTTCCCCTTGTTCGTGTTCCACCCGTGTTAAAGAGCTGTCTTTGTAACTAGTCAAAATGCATATATCTTTGCTTTCACTTCAGTTATATTTATGACAAGGGATTTAATATTTGCCTATATTTCTGGCCTATGATCACTTTACATTTAAAGGTTATCATCTTTGCCAACACCTAAGGGAAGATACCCCAGAAAGATAAGCAAATCAAACAAACTACTGGATAGTTTAAAACGAGACCATAGCCCCAAAATGTCAAAAAAACTCCCCCAAACAAAAACAAACCACCAAAACTTGGTGAAACTAGACCCCCACTAATTAGCTCTATCCCCTCGTTATCTCTAGCCAGCCCAGGTCAGGTGGGTTGTCACCAGCCAGTTCTTGACTAATGTCTGTGCCTAATGGCCACAGCCGCTCTGACTCCAATCTCCTATTTTCGAGTGGTGTTTTTGCCTTTCATATTGTTTTCTTACATGGGAGTGTGCATGAGTCAGTTTAGTGTACTAGAGCTGCATGTGCTCAGGGTTTCATCCCTGTGTGCTCTGATAGTAATACCCTTGTGTGATCAGGGTTATCTTTCCTGGGGCAAAACACTTCCATTAGGAGGCTTCCTTGCTTGGGGTGGTCCTTGCCCTTAAGGAATGGGCGCATAAGGGGTTAATATAATCTTGTTTAGGTGAACCGCAGCCAGGATAGCTGGCAGCTATCTAAGCAGTCATCATCTGGAGTACCACTTCTCCGAATGGTTCCTCACAAAAGGGTGGATAACCTGGCCGGAGCCCATGAGTGGGTATGGCAGTAGCCGGAGGGACCCATGCACATACATGACTACCCTCCCGCTCCGGGGCCTTGCTAACAGCTTCCAGTTTGAATTGTTTTTCATGTATGCTGTTGTCAAGTCACCAAACCCTCAGCTTAGGCAGCTTGTTGTTTTGCCCTCAGCTTTAGTTCTTTTTTAATGACATACTGTGCACCTCTCCCTTTGTGTGCTGTCTCTTATATAAGAAAAACCAATACAAAATAAATTTCCATTTACATATTATCATCTTAACTCTTGTGGGTTGAGATTGCCATCTACCATTTATATATATTTTAGTTTGTGGTGATAAGGAAATTTGTGTGCTTAGGGCACGGTGCCTTTTCACTATGCCCAGTGGCTGACGAGATTGATGCCCTGAAGCTATAATAAAAACCCTATACCCTCCCCAAAGTGGCAAGGGGAGTTAGAGGACAAAAAAAAAATAAGCCGGGGATTTGGGGCTTTGTCTTACTTTGGGTTTGGGACTGTGTTTGGCTGTTGGAGCGTATTGCAGTCTGTGTCCTGCTATTAGCTAACATATGGCACGCCGTGGTTTGCCAGTTTCGTTTGCCATGGTTTTGTTTTGGGGACTTATTTTAGCCTTTTTGTTTTTGTTACGTTAGGCTTACCTTTTGTTTCTCTGGTTCTGCCTTTTGCCTTATTAGGTGTGCCTAGGGTGTGTGCAGTGGAAAACCTTTGCTGCCCTCTTGGCTTTTCTTAGGCTTTGGGTGGTCTGGTTGCCTGCTTTGACAGGTTTACTGGTGTAGCAAACCCCAGTTCCTAGGCTACCTGCAGGGCGAATGAGCCCTGCAGGTTGTACTGTATTATGGATACCTCTTCCAAGACTGCTCTCACCGGGCGACGTTCATATATTCTGCTTGTTGGGTTTGTACCCCCCCCCCCCCATGTATGTCAATTCACCCATTCCTCTATGGATGTTCAGACCTGAACTTGGCTTGGGTCGTAGTGGCCCGTCTTCTCTTGGGTGTTCGGGTTTTGGCTCACCTCGACAACTGGCTAGTTTGGGCTCCCAGCCAGTCTGCATGTCTGCTAGTCAGGGATCTGGTTCTTTCTCAGCTTGCCAGGTTCAGGTTCGTGATGAATTGGCAGAAGTCCTAGGTGGTTCTGGCCCAGGTTAGGACTTGGTTGGGCCTCGTTTCAGACTTGGTTGGTATCACTGCCTCTACCTCCAATGGCCTTGTCCCAGCTGCAGCACTGCCCTCTGTTGGTGTTGAGTTGGCCTTGGGTGCATTGGCAGTTGCTGGAGCAGCTGTGTGGAAGCCTCAACTTTGCCCTCCTTGTTTACCCCTGGGGCAGAGTTTGTTCTGGTTACTCCACGACTCTCCTTTTCGCCACTGCTACGACCACTAAGGGCAATCTCCATTGGCCCTGTATCCACTGCTGCTTTGCCAGCTTTCTTTTCGGGCTTTCAGGGTTCGGTTTCCTGGTGCCTCCTCATGCACTCAACGTCTTTATTGATGCCTCGGCTCTCGGCTGGGGTTTTGTTACCAACGATCATCAGGCTGGTTAAGGGCACTGGTCTCGCCTTTTTAATTGGTGGCACACTACCGTGTTTGAGTTTGTGGCTGTGTAGCGTGCACTTTGAAGGATTTGGATTCCCTCAGGCTTTGTAGTTCGGCTCCATTCAAACTGTTTTCCCGATTCTTTGTCTCAGTTGGGGAAGGGGGGGGAGGGGGGGATTTCAACTCCGTCCCTGCCTCTTTGCAGCTGGATGCTGCGTGTAGCTACTCTTATATGTTCTCGGGGTTTAGCTGTCCAGGCTGTTCTTTGCCGAAGGTTGTCCCATTTCCGTGGAATGGACTGTCAATGCTGCCTCCTAAATCTGGCTTTGCAAGACGTTTGGTTGTCTGGACGTGGACCTCGGCTGCGTCAACCTCTCCCAGCATCTTCCTCTTTTTACACGGTGCCATTCCTCGATTGTGAGACCCTCACGATAGATGCCTTTCTGCAAGACTTGTCGTAGTGGGGATTTCTGTACCTCTTTCCCCCCTGGTTCAGTTGGAATCCCTAGAGAGGAGGATAATCCTTCTTGACCTGGTGTTCTGTCTTCTATATTCTGCTCGGTGGATTGTGTTCCTTTCAGTCTGGGATTGCATTCTTAAAGCCCTCTTCCTGGTCTCTCTAGCTACATCTATTGCACCTACAGCGGTGGATACCTTGTGAATTAATCCTGTTTTCTTTGTTCCCTGTTTCAAGGCTCGTATTTCTCAGGTCGTCTGCAGTGTTAAGTCTAGCCAGCCTGCAGTCTACCCATGTGCCCATGATGTCTGTAAGTATGCTGCTCTCTCAGCTGTCTTTGTTAATATGCCCTAGGCTGAGATTTTTGGGGGGGGGGGGGTTCATTCTGGAAGTTGAACAGGATGTTGGCAGCCCAGTATTTGGTTAATGTTCCCAGACTTCAGCGAGCCTATGGGATGTTGGGGCAACTTACTAGGCAGTTGTTTCTCCTTATTTTGATACCTGCCATGCTCCCTATTAAGTGCCCCTTTTCTTCCTTCTCTGTGGGTGGTTAGTTTCAGGAAAACACGAGGAGCTTTCCCCAGAAATCAGCATTGAATGTAATGAAACCCCAATTTCTGGGTGAGCCCCAGTGGCTTCCTGGCACCCTCCTTCCCTCAGGAAGTTGGGCTGCTCTATCATTCGTGGAACTGATGACAGTGAGACTGGTAAGCCATGGCCTGTCCTTTCCTCTCCTCAAATGGGGGAAAGGATGGAACAAATAAGCAGGAGCTGGCTTATAACTTTTCAGTTGTTTATTTACATAGTTTGGGGAGTTCTATGGCCCTTTTCAAGCCTGCAGGTATTGGAAACTGCCAGCTGTGGTTTGTTTTGTGTCTGACTTTCTCGGTGCTTCCCTTGATGGTGGCATAAATGAATAACTTTATTAACCTGATACTTAACTAAAATATAATTTAATATACTTAACTTGATACAGTGTATAAATGTCACAGCTCCCTGGGCTTCTTTGAGGGGGGACCAGTTCTGGTGCTATCCCCGATAGGCCAGAGAACTTAATGACTGATGGCACTTCAGGGAGTTCTTCTTGACTTGATAACGACTTCAGGGAGCTACCGGGGCTCTCCCAGAAATTGGCATTTCACTACATTCAACACAGTGTTTTTTGTTTTCAGTTCTTAATGAATATAGATTCCTGGAATCTGAGCCTGGCACAGTGCATGCTGTCTATGGCTACATCAAAGTCAAGTGGGGTTGGGGTGACATCTATTATGTGATTTGATGTTGGTATCACGTTCAGAAAGATTGGATTATCGATCTTCAGTGGTTCAATGAAAATAAAATCGTACTTTATCTTGGTGTTTTATTAATTTTCTTTGCTCTATGTTTTTTTTTTTTTTTGAGATATATACAAGAGTTGTTACATTCTTGTACAGCCACTAGTACGCGTAGCGTTTCGGGCAAGTCCTTAATCCTATGGTCCCTGGAATACGATCCCCTGCCGCGAAGAATCGTTTTTTCATCCAAGTACACATTTTACTGTTGCGTTAAACAGAGGCTACAGTTAAGGAATTGCGCCCAGTAAATCCTCCCCGGCCAGGATACGAACCCATGACATAGCGCTCGCGGAACGCCAGGTCTTACCACTACACCACGGAGACTGCAAACTCTCTGTATTCTCTCCTACTTTGAAAGAGGAAGCAAGTACTGTACTATACCAAGCAGTTATGAAGGTGGTACAGCATTAAGCTACTGTATTTGAATAGTATGAGCATTGTCGTGGAATCTTTTGATTTGAAGATTATTATAATCCATCTTATCATTTTTCCTGGCTGATTCTATATTTGCTTGGTTATGCTCACTTAATGTTAGGTCGTTCAACATCATTATTCCCAGACTCTTTACATGTTGTTTTCCTTCTATGAGTAGATCTAAATATGTCTTATATACTCTATTTAATTAAGTTCTTCATTTTTACAATACCTAAGTATTTGGAATTTATCACTATTAAAAATATTTTCTGTTGCCCCATCAATGACTACTGATATCAGCTTGTAGTTTTTAAATTCTACAGAAGTAATTTTTATGTTGATTTTTGTATTGTCTGTAAAAGATGATATGAAGCTGTGACCTATATTTTTGTCTTTAACTAATGAAACTGATAAAAAAGCATTGGTGCAAGGACTATATTCTGGGGTACAGAGCTTTTCACTGTGCTTACAATTGATTTTGTTTGACTGACTGTTACTCTTTACATTCTGTTTGTCAGGAAATTAAATATACATTGCCATTCTTACCTGTTATTTCTATTGATCTTATTTTGATGGGATATCACTCCATGGTCACAGCAGCAGTTCACTTCTACCTCAGCAAATTTTTGTTTCTGCCTACTGTATCGAATGTATTCTGGGTTCGAATCCCGGGCGGGACAGAAATGATTGGGCACATTTTCTTTCACCTAGCAGCAAGTAGGTACTCGGGAGTTAGTCAGCTTGTTATGGGGTTGCATCCTGGGCGGGGTCAGTAATTCAACCCTGGGGAAGGGGACCTTGATAAAAGCCTAATGTATATGAATACACTCTGGCTTCCTGTACCCCAACACAATGAATTATTATTAATTATTAAAGTATTGGTCCTAGTATTCCCTATGGCTCCAATCCTTGGCCCCAAAACATTCTTCGAACTTTATTTCTTGCATCCTTGAAACGCTTGTGAAGCACACCTTAACAAGTCTGCTACCCATGTAGCACACTTGTGAATCCCCAGTAACTAATATCCTACCTTTTTTGTTGTGGCACACAGCTTTCCTGCTTAAGTTCTTCTTTTGGTTCCAATTCAAGATCTATAAAATAGAGAAATGGCTCGAATGTTTTAACCACTTCCTTCATTGCTTTTCCATACTATAGCGTGAATTTAGCCCCCAGTTTACCTACCACTCTAGGTCTCCTGTTGAATATCCTTCTGCTTACATCCTTGCACATACCATTGTGTTTGACCAGCTCCCTTTGCCTGCAACTCTCTGCCTAGAGTGCCAGGCAGTTTGATGCGAGGTCATGGTATGTGCCATTGTTGATCCAAAGAATTAACACTAGTTAGCCATAGTTGCCTTATTGCCTTAAGGATCATCAAAATAAAAGCAAGAGATTGAAGCATGGGTAGAGAGCATTTTCTTAGATGGCTGGAAAGCTTCCGAGACAAGAAAAGAAAAAAAAAAAGTAATTATCAAAAGAAGGCACCAAACCGGGAAGGCTATACTGTATAGCACACAAAAAAAGCATTGAATATAATGAAATGCAGAACGACCAAATCCATTCAATCCAACAGTCAACCCCAAAGATGCATTCATAAATTTTAACATGCTGTTCATTCAAAACTGGAATTTTCTCATAAATTAATATTGTTATATTAGCTTATAGGTATAAGTTATATAATAATGTGCATATTTAGACGTTGGTTAGGTTACGTGTTTATGTTCTGTTGGAGATTATTTGTGGTACGTGGGTGAAGCATTTACAGCATTGTGGTTCGAACAAAAGTCTCCAGCTTAGAAGCTCTTGTTCCAAAAGTGTTTGAACAGCATCAGTAGAGAGTCACGTGTAAACTGTTTTTCATTCATACAGGGGGGGGGGGGGGTTTGGCAGGTGCATGGAATGGATTCTGACTTTTGTTTATGAGGACTGGCTGCTCCACCACAAAACCAAGAAACTTCCAGAAGACCAACGAACCAATACGGGTTTTAACGATGTGAAGCCTTGAAACTGCCACACACTCCCAAAAAATGTAATTAAACAATGGAATCTCTGAAAACTAGTACGAGTTCATTAGCAACATGCGAGACAAAACTCAAGGCATTATCTGAGGAGGAAATGAGAAATGGAGTTTTTTTTAGGCATGTTAGTGAAAACTGAGGATTTGATAAATATTTATTAAGGAAAACTTAATAGTAAATGCTTCTGGAAGAAGCATTTACCAGCAGCTGGATGAAATTACCAGTTTGACTGAGAAGGTGAAGAAACAGGAGTTACAAATTAAACAGCTTGAGAAAAAAAAATGAGATGGAAATTGAAGGGTAGTGAATTTGAAGACATTAACAGAAAAATAGTTACATACAACAAAGAACTTGTGAAATCCCTACAAACAAGAGAAAATATGGAGTTGGGTAAAGACAGCTCAAGTAATGGAATTATAAAAGGATTGGAAAAGTACAAGGAGGAAATGAAAAAAAAAAAACATGCACAAGTTGTAAAAAGAGAAACAATCTAAGAAGTATGTTTGGAAGTTAAAAATAGAAATGAGGAGCAAGAATCAGACATCAGACAAGCAATTAGGAAATGTCACAAACCGTAAATCGGTACAAAACATAGTAAATAGACACACCGGTAAGTCCATAATAATTTTTGGGCGTCTGGAAAAGGAAATACCATCTATGACAGCTGCAGAAGATAAAAAAAAAAAAAAAAAAATAAGAGAAAACAGTATGTGAAGAAGGCCTCGTAACAAAAATGTAAAAATGATTTTTGTTGAATAGGCAAGTATCAGAAAGACATGAATCGCCCTTTAAAAGTGACATTTAATGGAGTGACTATCGTGATATATCACGATAATGTGATTTCTGTGTACTGAAAGAGGGGCATCAGAGATAGTTACTGGACGACAGAGCCAGAGTACATGGGGGAGTTGGGTGAAACCCTGGTTTGGCTTCAGGGAAAGTCTCGGGAATTTTCGAGGGTGTAGTAGTACCCTGGGATGCAATTCTTTTTACAATATTTTGGCATAGTCATCTAGCACATGCATCTGGGAATACCCAGTGCATAGGTTCAAATCCTCTTCATGGCTACAGTGGATTTTTTAACTTAGAAAGTTCCTTAATAAACTTGATTGGAAAGACTTGCTGTTAGGCAAGGAAGTAAATGAGTGGCATGTCAAATTTTGTGAAATACAGTATATGACACAGGTACAATTTTTTTTTATACCAAAACAGAGATGCAGAACTAGGAAACAAGATTGGTTCAACAGAAACTGCAAGAGGGCCAGAGCCCAAAAGACACAAAAATGGAATTAATATAGGAAGAGGCCAAACCCTCAAACATAAGAGCAATACAAAGAACAACAAAACAGCAGCAGCAGCAGTGAGAAGAAAGGAAGAAAAATTTTGAGAAAGGGATAGCAGACAAATGTAAATAAGAATTAAGCCTATATTATAAATTTATATAAAGCAAATTGCAGGTAAAGGGTAATATTCATAGGTTGAAAAGGGGAATAAGATTAACAAAAAATGAAAAGGAAATGTGTGAAACATTAAACAGTTCCAGTGTGTGTGTGTGTGCGCGCACGCGCGCGCAAAATGAAATTTTCCGAGAACCACACAATATAAGAATACCAGAGAACAACATAGAGCACATAGGTATCTAGAGATGAACTGGACAAAATGCTCAAGGATCTAAGTAAGGACAAAGCACGTACTGTAATTGGCCCGATGAAGTTTTACCTTGGGTTCTGAGAATGCACACCTGAAGCTCAGTATTCCAATTCAATTGATTTTTCAGACATCCCTGTGTACAGGAGTCCTAGCAGATATGTGAAAAAAGGCTAACATAGTTCCAATCTACAAAAGTGGCAGCAGGGAAGGCCCCCCTCAAATATAACCCTGTATCACTGACAAGTTTAATGATTAAAATATTGGAAAAAATAATTAAAAATTAATGGGTAGAACACCTGGAGAAAAATGCTATAATAAGACAGACAGTATGGTTTTCAAAATCTGGAAGATCCTGTGTAACGAATTTATTCATTTTCTATGATAGAGCCACATAGATTTTACAGGAAAGATATGGTTGGGTTGACTGTCTATCTGGACCTAAAAAAGGCTTTCAACACAGTTCCAGAGTTCTAAGAGGTTGTTCTGGAAACTGGAACATACTGGAGGAGTGACAGGGAGGCTTCTAACATGGAGGAGAAATTTTCTAACAGAAAAATGAGGGCAGTAATCAGAGGCAATGTATCTGACTGGAGAAATGTCATGAGTGGAGTACTACAGATTCAGTTCTTGCACTGGTAATGTTTGTTGTCTACATTAACAACCTACCAGAAGGAACACAGAATTATATGAACATGTTTGCTGATGATGATGAGATACTAGTAAAGAGAAGAAACTTAGATAATTATCATACCCTTCAAGAAGACTTCAAGAAGCACCACTTGGCAAATGGAATTTAATGTGAATAAATGCCATGTTATGGAATGTGGAATAGAAGAAAATAGACCCCACACACAACCTGTAAATTATGTGAAAAAACTACAGTATAAATAATTCTGATACAGATTTAGGAGTGGCTCTAGATAGAAAATTATCACCTGAGGACCCCATAAAGAACATTGTGCAAGGCGCCTATGCTATGCTTTCCATTTCAGAAATGCTCTTAAATACATGGATGGTGAAATACTAAAAAAAATTGTTCATGACCATTGTAAGACCAAAGGTGGAATATGCAGCAGTTGTATGGTGTCCATATCTTAAAAGGCACATCAACAAACTGGAAAAGGTGCAAATACATGCAACTAAATGGCTCCCAGAGCTGAAAGACAAGAGCTACAAGGAGAGAGATTAGAGGCATTAAATATATCAAAACTAGAAGATAGAAAAAGAGGCAATATGATCACTATGTACAAAATAGTAACGGGAATCGACAAAATTAATTGGGAAGAATTACCGAGACCTGGAACTTCATAAAAAAAGATGTCATAGATTTAAACTAACTACCTAAAAGCTGCTGAAGAAAATTCACTTTACAAAGTGGTGGACAGTTGGAACAAGTTAAGTGAGGTGGTGGTGCAGGCCAAAACCATCAGTAGTTTCAAAGCAATATAATGAGTGCTGGGAAGACGGAACACCACGAGCGTCTCTCTCATTCTGTAACTACACTTGGGTAATTACAAATAAATACAAATAGTAAATACACAATGAGAGAGATACCGGTAATAGGAATGACCCTGACAATGTAAATGATATCCAAAATGCGAGAGGCACCCACAACGTAAATGATACTCAAAATGTGAGTGATAACCACAATGTGGGCAATACCCAGAATTTGAGAGAGACTCTCAATCAGCCACGTCCAACAACAGCCTGGTTGATCAGTCCAGCAACCAGGAGGCCTGGTCGACAACCGGGCCACGGGGACACTAAGCCCCGGAAGCACCTCAAGGTACTGTATTCCCAATGCAAGTGATAGGTACAATGCGAATGATACCCTCAATGTGTGAGACACCCACATTGTGAAAGATACTCACAATGTAAATGATACCCCATTATGAGAGATATCCACAATGTGAGTGATACCTGGAATGTGAATGATACCCCAGGATGTGAGAGATAACCACATTATGAGATACCCACATTGTTAGATACTTAGACGAGAAGGGGGTGGAGCCCAAAATCGTCAGTAGTTTCAAAGCGTTATGTGACAGAGTGCCGGGAAGACGGGACACCACGAGCATAGCTTTCGTCCTGTAACTACACTTAGGTAATTATGATGTGAGATGACCATAATGTGAGTGATTCCCACAATGTGGGTGACACCCACAACATGCAAGATACCCACAGGGTGAGAGATACCTACAGTGTGAGAGACCTCCTCACAATGACTTGTAATTATCAATAAATATTGTCAGTGAACAAATTTGTCCTTGTTATATAGACAGATCAAAGAGATATACATTAAAATTAATGTTATTGTCATAATATTCACTTCACTATTTTTTAGCACTTTCCTATTTTGAGGCAATTCAAGATGCAGTAATTCTTCAGAGGACGTATCCTGTATTTAGGTGAAGTAACGCTGAACACAAACCAACACAGTAACAAAAGCACTACTGTACTATATACTGGTATTATAGTATCATCAGAAGTTGGAGGGTAATAAACCAACTCGCATAATTACAACGATTAATTCAAAGTTTTCACATAGACCATTACTCTTTCTGTATCATGTTAACATACATAATGTTAATTCAGCATTCATAGAATGTTAACAATAAAAATTGTAGTAAATGTGTATATTGTGGGTGGTCAAGAAACCTTCCTGAGTGAGAGTCATCACATTGGTCACGTCTCTTTGTCTTCATCTCAATGCAAACCAATACAAACGTTACTTAAAAATGCTATTCCGTAAAGCTTTTGACAATCATATAAATGACCTAAGATCACTAAGTGTTTTATGTTGAAAAACTGGTAGACAGGTGGCAAGAAGGATGCAAAAAGCTAACGTATGAGGCAGGCAACACAAAGCCTAGCTGGCCCAATACAGTCATGATGGCAGAATGCACCACACTTCATGCATATGATCATTGCTTTCATGTTGCAAGGGCAACCCTCCTCACTAGTGTCACTCTTTCCTTGAGGTAGCATCATATTTACACCTTGGTTCATGGGTGCCATCACAGCTGCCATACCATTTATGCCTGCACCTCCACTTATTTGATGCATGTTATTCACAGGTTGCATACTATTCATTTGTTGCATATTGTTCATATGTTGCATATTGTTGATCATCATTCGCATACTTGTTCTCATATTCAAGTTGGGAGTTTGTGAAAGTGGTGGTTGAGTAAGTGACTGTTGATGGTGTGGCTGAGGCTGAGGACTCACAGTGTGGCTGCTGGCCACATTATGTGATACATCTGATGGATTCCAGCTCATTGACATTGCCCCACTTAGCCCAAAACTACCCATGCCATTCATTGTGGGCTGTATAGACGTATTTGTGGCATTGACAATGGTTGGGTGGTCAGTGTTCTGGGTAATGTTAGAGCTATCTGATGAGCTTTCACTTGGTCTAGAAGCCCCAGTCCGTGTTGTGACAAGATGGTCACTGTCACAGCTACTGACACCTGAACTGGGGTCACCTTCGGATAAAAAATGTCGTCCAGCAGAGGTGAGGATGGTGGCAGGCGAGCCCTGGGCACCATTTGTTTGCACAACAATCCTGGGTCCAACACTAGAAGGTCGTGGAGAAAGGGCAACCATAACTCCGCTTTTATTTGGCGGGGCACTTGCTGCTCTCGGAGGGTGTTGCTGCTGCTGGCCATTACCACTATTGCCACCACAGTCACTGTTAAAATTTGCTAGACTTCCAAGCCTCACCACCTGCACGCTGGACACTGGCATCCTCACAACAATGGATTTACCTGCAGTGGTGGGGCGCAGGATAGTGATTGGCCGTGGTGAGACTGCTGGAGGAGCCATTCTGCCTTCACACCCATCTGACTGTAAATATGAATGCATAAATATAAATATCAAGATCTTGCAATACAGAAATACAGTAACTTTTCATCTGGCATTGAAAGACATAATATAATGATTGTACTCACCTGAAAGCAGTTCTTATATTAGCTAACCTTTCATATGCAGCTGAAGATAATCTTTTGAAATGGGCTTTTGGAGACGGGTTGATATACTGAACCTAAGTCTTTTTCTTTGTCAAATTCCAGTAGTACTTCCTCTCCCATGTGATTTTGTCCAGTCTGCTGATCCAGCTGATCCAGCTGACCCAGCTTCATTACTTTGCACTTGCTTGAGTTAAACTCTAGTAGCCACTTGAGGGGACCATACTTTCTTTGTGTCCATGTCCTCTTGTAGTTTCATGCAGTCTTCCATCATATTTATTCTCTTTATAATATTTGCACCAGTTACAAACATTGAGAGGAAGGAATTTATCTCCTCTGGAAGGTCGTTCACATAGATTAGGAACAGCAACTTCCCCAGTACTGACCCCTTATAGAATGCCACTGATAACATCCCACCACTTTGAGGTTTATACTCTATTACTCTGAGGGAATTACTCTATTTCTGCAGAGGGAATTGCAGAAACAGCTTCCCTCTCACACATGTTTGTTTCTTTTTTATGCACTGGTCTTCTGAGGAGTACTGTGTCAATGGGTTTGTGACGGTTCAAAAATATAAATCCATTCACCCTTCTTTACCTGGTCAGATATCAGTCACCTGTTCAAGAACTATCAAGTTTGTGGGGCTGGATTTGTCAGCCACATGCTTTCCAAACCACTTGAGACCGAGAATAAGCGGATAACCTGTTGTGTTCAAATAAGTGGTTTGTCATCCTGAAAAGCTAGGGAAAAAATTGAAAATTTTTGCAGAAATTCAACTGTTTTCGACCTCTCATACTCGCCAATATAAGAGGTTCTGATCTGCTTGTTAAACTGAAGATTGTAGTTGATAAAGCATTGTTATTTAGATAGAAAAGGTGGTGGTGGATGATAGTAAGTGTTGGGTTGATTGAAGTGGAGATTAATGGTGATGAGGTAACCTCAGCAGACTGCCTTTCACCATGTACTCTAATGTACCTAATGCCATAGCAAAGTTTAACCCTTGGACAGCAGCTATGGAAGAATGGTCATACCTGCTTATGCGCAAAAAAAAAAAAAAAAATACAATAAATAATCTTTCATTATTGAATTATTTTGTATTAAAAATGTAAGAAAAACATGAAAATAAGTGAATATTTTTTCATTTTATTGGGTGGAGGTGCTTGGGAAGGTGGCTGTGTCTGGTGCCTATCAATGCCTTGTGCTCGAATTTGCTGACACTGACACTTCACTTCACTTGTTTCTATTTATTTACAAGTGCATGTGTGTGTTGAATAACTTTATAAATCACATAACACATGACAATGTTTCAAGTGATGGTTGGTTTACCTGGTATACTCCATTGCAAGCATATAGAGCAGTGAAAAGGATATGAATATAATATTCAATGGTGTTGGGTTCTGGGCGATGACATGTGGCCTAATTGGCACCATATGGGCGAGAGTACAGAGTGAAACAAAGGCCAAGCCACCAATGTGCACCACATATGATGGACTATGTCACCCAGAAGTGCCAGGAAGCAGCAGACAGGTTTATCCCGGTCCAAAAGGAGAAAAACGAAAAGCAACAGAAGAATCCATGGTTCAGCCAGGAATGTGAGGTAGCGAAGCTATTGAGTAAAAGAACATGGAGCAACTACAGGAATAACAGAACACCAGAGAGCAGGGAGACATACCAGAGGGCAAGAAATGAGTACAGTACCTCAGAGTGAGGAGAGAAGCACACACACAGTATAAAAATGACATCGCAAGTAAAGTCAAGAACCAACCAAAACTGCTCCACAGCAACATCAAGTGATGAAACTGAGAAAAGGGGGAGAATAGATACACATAGAATGACAAGGAGATGTGTGAAGAACTCAACAAGAGATTCCAGGAGATCTTCATAAAAGAACAAGGAGAAGCCACTGCACTAAATGAGGCGGCGGCAAACCAAACAACCTTGGAGGAATTTGGCCTCACCAGTGATGAGGTCAAAAGGAATCTTATTATAGACCCGTATCACTAACAAGTGTGGTAGTCAAAACACTAGAAAAATAGCTAAAACCAAATGGGTAGAACACCTGGAGAGTAATGACATAAGTCAGAGAGTATGGTTTTTGAACAGGATGATCCTGTGTAACAAATCTACTTAGTTTTTATGTATGTCAAATGGCTGGTACATCCTACATCATCCATACCATCCAATGAAATTAACTCCATTGTAGCAAGAATAACACAATATTACATATATTGTGCTGCACATTTGCAGTATTTATATTGCTTTTAAATACATGGATGGAGAAATACTAAAGAAATTGTTCACGACTTTTGTTAGACCAAAGCTGGAATATGCAGCGGTTGTATGGTGCCCATATCTTAATTAAGAAGCACATCAACAAACTGGAAAAGGTGCAAAGACATGCCATTAAGTGGCTCCCAGAACTGAAGGACAAGAGCTAACAAGGAGAGGTTAGAGGCATTAAATATGCAAAAACTAGAAAGATATAAGAAAAAGAGGTGATATGATCACTACATACAAAATAATAACAGGACTTGATAAAATTGATAAGGAAGAATTCCTGAGACCCAGAATCTTCAAGAACAAGAGGTTATAGATTTAAACTAACGAAACAAAGCTGCCGGAGAAATATAAGAAAATTCACTTTTTGCAAACAGAGTGGTAGATGGTTGAAACAAGTTAGGTGAGAAGGTGGTGGAGGCCAAAACCGTCAGTAATTTCAAAGCATTATATGACAAAGAATGCTGGGGAGACAGGACACCATGAGCGTAGCTCTCATCCTGTAACTACACTTAGGTAATTACATTATATTATAATAATAATAATAATAATATACAGTATATTACAAATAAATTCACACAAAAATTATAATTGAATAAATGATATACAGTTCTACAAAGCTTCTTAATATGCAATTATACAAATGCTCTCTGATTGGTAGCAAGTAGAGTCTTAAAGACTTGCAGGCAACATGCAGAACGGACAAAAGTAATAAGCTCATTACAACAAAAATCCAGCGTTGAATGTAATGAAACGCCAATTTCTGGGTAAGCACCGGAGGCTTCCTGATGCTGCAATCAATATGCAGACAATGAGTCACAATAACGTGGCTGAAAAATGTTGACCAGATCACACACTAGAAAGTGAAGGGACGACGACGTTTCGGTCCATCCTGGACCATTCTCAAGTCGATTCTCACAATCGACTTGAAAATGGTCCAGGACAGACAAAACATCATCGTCCCTTCACTTTCTACTGCAATCAATGATTCAGTGCCATTACTACTAGGTACCATCAGTCGGAGAGTTCGATTGGCCTACCATGAACTATGAGCCAGAACCTGGCTGCTCTCAAGAGATGCACAGGGAGCACTTTACAATTAAAAAAAAATGTTGCCGATTCAAGGAGTGGTCCAAACAGTTGGACATCAGGTGATGAGCTGAGGGGTATTGACAGGTGGAGCCAGCAGCTCTCAGTGGTGCTGTCACTTGCCCGCTGTAACTATGGTGGTTCATTCTAACTACTGGATGGATCACCTGCAGAGTCATTTGCTGCTCTGTTTCTTCTGTGAACTTTGCAGGTGTCTATTTTGCTTCAATTCCTTTCTTTACCTTTCCTCAGTGAGGTATTATCTTGTGATCCCCTACTTCTTGTACCTCTGTGAGGGGGGGGGGGGGCAGATTCTGGCTCTAGTCTCCGGTAGGCTATTAAGGACTCCTAGAGCTGATGTGACTCATATATGTGGTGGTACATCAGTGTAACTAGCATCAAGAGGCCACTTTTCAACCCTCCAGAAATAGAAACTTATGATAAACTTTCCACTCTTAAAGTAAATATGAGAATTTTCACATGCTCACTAAAAACATAAAATGCTTATTAAATATTTGTAAAGCTGAACATAAAATTAATATACAATACTGTACTGCATAGTATTTCAATCCAAATTTAAGAATCTCTTCTGTATTCAAAGTTGAGCTTGAAATATTACTACGTATAATATGATGCCTCGTCTCTAATCTGTCCTTGAGCTCACTATGCATATATAATTTTATGAAGTGGTGAGGTGCTGCTATGGATGACTGCTGGAGTGTGGTAGTCAAGGTTAGCCTTCATGCTATATTTTGTAGTCAATAATATAATGAATGACAAGTGATATTTGTAATGTTTTATTAAGGTCTTTGATCCTCTTGAACTACATTGCTCACCTTCATTTTTCTCTTGGTTGATGCTTCCCCACACACCATCAAAGAGTAAAATAGTAATGATTGTGTGATTAATCTGCTGTGCCTCTTATACTGTATAATGGAAATTGTAATGCATGTTGATCTAAATGTTTTATTCTCACATTCTTTATGAGATTTTTATATTTTGTAGACAGGCTAGCAAGAAAGGTAGGTAGGCAGCCAGAAAATTATTCAGAATGACAGACAGGCAGCAGGTAGTAGATAACTAAGCATACATGCATATACAGCATACTACTATATTAAGAAGGTATTCATGATGTTAATAAAGTATAATTGTGTGGTTGTGTTTTTAACAGGATTAAGCAACATCAAGAGCTAGTTTTAAACACTGGATATCTACAGATATAGACCTAAAGAGATGACATTATTGAGATCTACACTTGCCAAGTCTCACCTGCAGGACGAGAGGTCGGGAATTGGACAAACACACTGCAGAAGTTGGAACACAAGTCAAATCGGATGTTGACTGAGAGTTGGTGGAGGTCCCAATGCCTAGAGGAGAGACTCGAGATGGGCTAATGGGAGTAGATGGAAGAGAAAGGGGTCCTAAAGGGAGAGACTGAGTCCTGGGTGGCTGTGACTCTGAGGGGATGGACAAGAGCAGTGGACCACCACTGCCTGGGTGTAGCACCATCACGCGACTGTTGCTGTTGGTCCCACTGGCTGGTTGAGACACTACCACCATGGTTGTGCCAGAATCACCACTGTGACTGCTTAGCCCGAAGCTCTCCCCACAGTTCCCCATAATGTTGCTATCACTACCAGCACTACTAATGCCACCACAACTAGCACCACTGTTATTCAATCCACTCTGCCCTGATACTATAACACTAGCCTCAGCAATGTTTGTTAAAGCATTGTTCTCTCTTATAGCACCATCACCACAGGCTAAGAAGGGTGTATTATCCAGCAGAAATGATGAGGTTCTAGAGGCTGAAGAGGCAGATACCTGGGAGGTGGCAAGATGAGGTGTCACCATCTGACGAAGAACCACTGTTCCAGCAGTAGTAGCAGCAGCAGCAGCAGCAGCTCCGCCTTGGGTGTGCGTCATGGTTGTTGAGGTACCACCCACAGAGAGCGCCAACTGTCGCACAGTACGGGAGCTACCAGTCAAGAGCTGAGTTCCCACTACTGGTGTGACTATATTACTATTACTACTACTGGTAGCTACAGTTTTGACAACTGTGATAGTCTGAAGCTGTGGAGCTGCTTCAACTACCAAATGACTGTTATTGTTGCTTATGTTGTTATTGTTGCTGACTACCACTGCTGTTGGTACTCCAGGGCTGCTGATGGTAGGCTTCACTTCTGCCAGTAGAGAAGCAGGAGATTTGAGTTGAGCTTGTAACTGGTCTCGATTAGGGCTGTTTGCAATGACGGCTTGAACTATCTCATACGATCTCTGAATGTTGACGCCTCCTGGAGTTCTGCTTTTTGTCACTTTCACTGTCATGGTCCCACTACCTGGCATACCCTAGGATTTAAAATTTTAACAAATTATGAATATTAAGTTATGAGATGAAGCCATCATTATACAGTATTATAATTACCAATAATAAATATTATACATGGTGGGATTCTTATTTTACACAAGAATGTGTTTCTGGAGACCTTGTTTCAAATCAAATACACTGTACCACACTACAACGTACCATGCCCCCAACAAAATCACTGACGATCTGAACAGTTAACCTAAACCTTAAATATGGTTTCCTTTAGGACACAATAACAGACCAACAATGGTGGTCCAAGACTTTGATCCTCGGAATTATCAACAGGTAAAGGACAGGTAGTGACAATGAGAGCAATTTTGTTCTGCTTATGAACTCCAATGAAACCAATGAGAACAGATGTCTTTAGTTATAATAACCCCAAATGAAGTAGATATGGAAAGAACCACTCCCATTTCATTGATTTAATGAAAGTGTAATTTAATTCAACAGTCTAAGTGTTAAGTACTGTACATCTGTCCGAAAAGGTAAAGAGAACAAATGAAATCAATATTAACCCTGAAATGTGTCTATAAAAAAATATTAATTTGCACAAAGAAATCACACTGACGCCATGAATCAATGAGAAACTCGGTAGAAGCCATGAAGAGGATTCGAACCTGTGCTCTGGGTACTCCCAAGCAAAAGCCTTAGACCACTACACTATGACATGGTAATAAGCATTATAACCTGGGATTCAACTGAATCCTCTAGCGTTCCTGAAGCTTCCACTGAAGCCAGAATTCAGGGTGTCACACAATGCCCCCCCCCCATGCCAGTATCCAGAGTATAGGTTCGAATCCTCCTCACAGCTGCTTCTAATTTTCTCAAATATTATTTTCTTATGCTATTTGTAAGAACCCATGCATAAAATCATTGAAAATTGAACATTATAATATTTATTTTAAACTATTTCATATTAGAAACCTTAAAGAACTAAGGGCCTACCACCCATGCAAGGCAGCTCCTTATCCACACCGAAACTCACTCAAATGTGTGTCCAACCTACACCTGAAACAACCTAGCACTTTTATCTCTATTATGCTAGCTGGCAATTTGTTCCATTATTATGCAACATTGTTCCCAAACCAATATCTACTATGGTTTTTTCTAACTTTAAACTTATCTAATTTGTACTATTGTTTCCTGTTATACTTTAATCAAAATATTTAGCACCCAATAAATATTCCCTGTGTTACTGTACACCCTTTTTTTACTTTCATACTTGGTAATTTCAATATTGTTTCATTATGTTTTGTGAGTACAGTATATTTGACGAGTTCCTGCCACTTTTGTAGTTTGTTTCTATTCACTGATGCAGGCACTAACTTCTTGGCACTGACATCTGTAACTGGGCAAGTGACGAGGGACTAGAATTACAGACTGCAGGCAAAACAATGAACTGCACAGGTAATGGGTTACCCATTCATTATAAAAGATCTATCCAGAGAAAAATTACTAACATATGCAAGAGAATGAATTAACATGAAAATGTAATGGTATGAATCATCTGAGTAGCATGGACAGTTTCAAAGCTTAAATAATAAACAAGCATTAGCTCTTACTCTTTCACTAAACATGATATGAAGAAAAAAAGGTGAAGCTGGATGTGCTCTATCCATTTACAGTACAGTAGTTTGAAATAACATATAATTTACAGATACAGATCAATACATAAAACAAAATAAAACTAAAAGAAATATAAATACATAATTGTTATTACCTGATTTAGAGTCCTAACAGTTTTAATTTTGGAGGCCACATTCATGCTGGAGGAGGAAGGTACAGCTTGTGTGAAGGCTCGAGGCCCCGGCCCTATAGTTGTTGTACACGAAGTCACTTCCACTGGTCGAGCCTGGCCAGCCACCATCACTGTTCTGGTTACAGGGGGGCTGGGAGAAGGGGCAAGTGGTAATGAAGGCGAAACAACTTGCACCACGGGTGAAAGTCTTGACGGGGAAGGTGCCAGGCCAGGAGACACTATCATCCCTGGAGATGTCCTGGAAGCTGGAGAGGCAGGTAATTGTCCACCAGTAGACTGAGATGAAGAGTTGACAACCACCATGGCTGCAGGCTTACCACAACTTCCAGGTTTTGCCTGAGAAATGACCGGGGAATTGAGCACCTTTGCACCACTCAAAATGGGCCGCACTACTGGAGTTATTGTCACTCGCGAACGGGGGATATCACTATGAGTGCCAATGTGACTCGCTAGTCTCTGAGATGGATGTGTAATAGATCCATGTTTTGTAACATAAAAATTTGGTAAATCAGAACTTGACACACACAATTTTTTGGTAGGTATAGTTGTAGGAACTTGAAGGGCATCTTTCCTCTTCCCTCCGTCTTTCATAAATCCACTTGGATCTATGGGCATAACTGAAGATGACAGAGCACACTTGTCACTGACTTTGAAAACTGTATGGTTGCCACTGGCCACTGTGTTCAAGTTATTATTTCTATTAGGTATTAATGACAAAGAACTCTGAGTCACAGTCAAAGATGTGGGGACAATACACAATGAAGTAGGGAGCACTGAGGATGTACAAGGTTGCAATGAAGATGAACTCGGGAGCACAGATGAACACGAAAACACTGGTGGTGATGAATGTTGAAGTACTGTTGGTGAACAGGACAGTGGTGGTGGTGAACATGGGAGTATGGAAGATGAGCAAGGATGTACTGGTGAAGAACTTGGAGTAAACGATATAGAATTCTTTAATTCCAAAGAGCAATTGTCAAGTTCTATTAACTTATTTTCTCTCAGTGCTTTTCTGGCGGCCCTTCTCTCAGTTCTGCGCTGGTCACGGTTGGCAATATGCTGAACAACCTTGGTCAGCTGCTCAATATGAGCTGGTGTAAAACTGGTAGTAAACACCGGAGAAGCACGAGACAAGTCTGGAAGAGATGCTGGGTAGGTGTCCCCCGATGGTGATGATGGACTGCTAACACTACCTTCTCCACCATCTGTGCCATACCATGGCTGTTTCACACCCCACAGCGGCTCAAAATGAGCAACCTGTCCAAAAGCAAGATAATATTTATACATTTATATAAAAGTAGCAAAAACAAAATAAAAACCAGTTTGCAACAGGCATAAAGTGTGTGGCCCCAGTACTGGCCACCTCTACAGATGTGTACTCACCTAATTGTGCTTGCGGGGGTTGAGCTTTGGCTCTTTGGTCCCACCTCTCAACTGTCAATCAATTGGTGTACAGATTCCTGAGCCTACTGAGCTCTATCATATCTACATTTGAAACTGTGTATGGAGTCAGCCTCCACCACATCACTTCCTAGTGCATTCCATTTATTAACTACTCTGACACTGAAAAAATTCTTTCTAACGTCTCTGTAGCTCATCTGGGTACTAAGTTTCCACCTGTGTCCCCTTGTTTGTGTCCCTCCTGTGCTGAAGAGTTTGTCTTTGTCCACCCTGTCAATTCCCCTGAGAATTTTGTTTTCTTCTGTTTTCCAGGGATGTGAGGTTCAGCTCCTTAGCCTTTCCTCGTAGCTCATTCCTCTCAGTTCCGGGACGAGCCTGGTGGCATACCGCTGGATCTTCTCTAACTTTGTCTTGTGTTTAATTAGGTATGGACTCCAGGCTGGAGCTGCATACTCCAGGACTGGTCTTACATAAGTGGTATACAGGGTCCTGAACGATTCCTTACACAAGTTTCTAAAGGCAGTTCTTATGTTGGCCAGTCTAGCATATGCCGCTGATGATATTCTTTTGATGTGGGCCTCTGGGGACAGGTTCGGTGTGATATCAACTCCCCAGATCTTTCTCTCTATTTGACTCTTGCAAGATTTCACCTCCCAGATGATACCTTGTGTTCAGCCTCCTGCTCCCTTCGCCTAATTTCATTACCTTACACTTTCCTGAGTTGAACTTTAGCAGCCATTTTCTAGACCATTCCTCCAGTTTGTCCAGGTCATCCTGTAGTCTCTGTCTATCTTCATCCGTCTTGATTCTTCTCATAATTTTTGCATCATCAGCAAACATTGAGAGGAACGAGTCTATACCCTCCGGAAGATCGTTTACATATATTAGAAACAGGATGGATCCAAGTACTGAGCCCTGTGGGACTCTGCTGGTGACATCTCGCCACTCTGATGTCTCCCCCCCTCACCGTTACTCGCTGTTTCCTGTTGCTTAAGTACTCCCTTATCCACTGGAGCACCTTACCTTTTACTCCTGCCTGATGCTCCAACTTTTTTAACAGCCTTTTATGGGGTACTGTGCCAAAGGCTTTTTGGCAGTCCAGGAAAATGCAGTCGGCCCACCCTTCTCTTTCCTGCCTAATTTTTGTTGCCTGGTCATAGAATTCTATTAAACCTGTGAGGCACGATTTACCATCCCTGAACCCACGTGGGTGGTGTGTTACAGTTATTTCCCTCCAAATGTTCTACGAGCCTTTTCGTCACAATCTTCTCCATCACTTTGCATGGAATACAAGTTAGGGAAACTGGCCTGTAGTTCAGTGCCTCTTGCCTGTCACCCTTCTTGTATATTAGGACTCCGTTAGCTGTCTTCCAACTTTCTGGTAAGTTTCCTGTTTCCAGTGACCTGTTATACGCCATAGAGAGTGGCACACTTAGTGCTTCTGCACCTTCCTTTAGTATCCATGGTGAGATTCTGTCAGGCCCATCAGCCTTTGTCACATCCAGCTCCAGCAGACACCTTTTGACCTCATCATTGGTGAGGTCAAATTCCTCCAAGGTTGCTTGGTTTGCCGCCTCCTCATTTAGTGCAGGGGCTTCTACTTGTTCTATTGTGTGTTCTATTGTGTGTGTGTGTGGTCTCCAATACTGACCATCTCTATAGGTGTGTGGTCCTAGTACAGGCCACCTCTACAGGTGTGTGTGGCTCCAGTGCTAGCCACCTCTACAGGTGTGTGGCCTCCAGCACTAGCTACCTCTACAGGTGTGTGGTCCCAGTACAGGCCACCTCTACTGATGTGTAGCCCCAGTACTGGCCACTTCTACAAGAATATGATCTCAGTACTGACAACCTATACAGGTGTATGGCTCCAGTACTGACCACCTCAACAGATAATTACCTAAGGGTAGTTACAGGATGAGAGTTATGTTCGTGGTGTCCCGTCTTCCCAGTACTCTTTGTCATAAAACGCTTTGAAACCACTGTTATGGCTTCCACCACCTTCTCACTGAACTTGCTCCAACTGTCTACCACTCTCTTTGCAAAAGCAAAATACTGTAATATTTTTTGGGCACCTTTGTTTTCTTAGTTTGAATCTATTACCTGTTGTTTTTGAAGTTGTAGTTTTATAGAATTTGGCTTTATCAATTTTGTCGATTCCTGTTGCTATTTTGTGTGTAGTGATTATATCACCTCATTTTCTTCTATCTTCTAGCTTTGGTATATTTAATACCTCTAGCCTCTCCTCACAGCTTTCATTTTTCAGTTCAGGAAGCCAATTGGTTGCATGTTTTTTGTACGTTTTCCAGTTTACTGCTTCTTGAGATACGGTCATTATACAACTGCTGCATATTCCAACTTTTAATTCTCACAAAGGTCATGAACAACTTTAATATTTCACCATCCATGGATTTAAAAGCGATTCTGAACCTGGAAAACGTGGCATATGTTCCTCACACAATGTTCTTTGTGTCATTGCCTTGTTTCTACCTAGATCCTTGAGCATTTTCCCACTTGATCTCCCCTGCCCCGTAACCTACAACCATAGGCTTGGAGGGTTACCGGCACCTCATGGGAGCCTGACATTGCCGCGGCGCCCTGATGGTGAGGACAACGAAACCGATGCCAGCTGCCTAAGAACTGCCTGGTGCACCCACATAGTGGGACAGTTGCCCTGCAATTGGGTGCTAAGCAGGAAATCCCCGCCCCGAGGAGACCCAGCTCAGTGACCTAGGCCCATGGCGGAGAGCAAGACACCTCTATGTACTTAAAAGTTATTTTCTGAAATCTGTATTGTGTATGGTTCACTGAAGAATTTATTCTGCATAAACACACTTTGGAACTGTTCATTTAGTTTTTCACACATTTCCTTTCATTTTCCATGAATCTATTCCCCATTTTCAACCTCTGCATTCCTTTACATGCCATTTGCTTTTAATGAATTTATAAAATAGGCCTGGTTCAGTTTTATATTTATCCACAATCCCTTTCTCAGGGTTTCTTTCTGCCTCTATTCTAAATGTTGTGCAGTTGTTTCTTGAATGGAATGTTTGTATTGCTGGTATGTTTGAGGGTTTGACCTCTTCCTATATTGATTCCATATTTTTGTCTTTTGTTCTCAGGCCATCTCACAACTTATGTTGAACCCATCCTGCTTCCTAGTTCTGCATCTCTGTACTGGTATAAGTTTTGTTGTACCTTCATACTATATATCAAAACATTTGGCATACCATCTCATTTACTTACTTTCCTAACAACAAATATTTCCAATCAAATTCATTAAAGAACTTGACAAGTTCATTTGTGTCTAATCTATTCTAAATTATATAATACTGTACACTGCACATTTGATTTCCAAAAGAACACTGTTGCTCTTGCTCAATGGATCAAGGTACTAAACGTCAACTATCTTTTCTTCTTTCTTGGGAAATACCAAAGCAATCAATGATGCAGCATCTCTTTTCATTTTTGTTACACGTTAATATGTGAAAGACTCTAGGACAAGGTTTATGAATTGGCCAATCCAAACATCTGTTCTTGCTTTGGGGCTTCCCAACTTGTCGATTTGAAATTAGTCACCAAGTATCAACAAACGTAATTTATCTCTATCTGATTTTACGATAATCTCTTTAATGATCATTATAAGGCTTTTATCAACTAGCTCCTTAGTCTATGTGTCGCTTGCTGGTGGACTGTAGACAATAATCATTATCAGTTTATCATTGATTGCAGATCTCCAGCCGCCATTATGTCAGCTTCTCGAGGGTTATTGAGTATTAATTCTCTTGCCTTTAATCATTTCTTCATCACGATACCAACTTCTCTACCATTTCTAATTTTTCTGTCACACTTCCAAATACCTTAGGAAAGCCACCTCATTTAGAAGTTCATCTTCTAGTTTTGTCTCTACTAGTTTCTGGCAGCTGGCATCTTAAGCTGTATTGTATAATTTAACTCTAGTATTTTCTGGGAGGAGCCTCTTATGACTTCCTGAAAATACTATCTCTGATAATGATATAATGGGGCCTGGCAGCTGAGTGGACAGTGCTCGGGGTTCGTAGTCCTAAGGGTCCGAGTTCGATCCCCTGCGGAGGCGGCAACAAATGAGCAGTTTCTTTCACCCTGATACCCTGTTCACCTAAAAGTAAATAGGTACCTTGGAGTTAGACAGCTGCTATGGGCTGCTTCCTAGGGTGTGTGTGTGTGTGTGTGTGAAAATTAGGATTAAGGACTTGCCCGAAATGCTATGCATGCTAGTGGCTGTACAAGAATGAAAGAACTCTTGTATACATAAATAAATAAATAAATAATGCCAGGTGCCATCAGTTGCAGAGTTCTACTGAAGTTGTGGGGACCACAAGCCAGAACTTAGCCCCTCTAAAGAGGTGCAGGGAGCAGTGGGACTAATGGTAAAATTACTATGAATTTATCCATGTCTCAACTGCAGAGAACACCCAACTGAGAAGCACCCAGAGTCAGAGTCAGAGTCCGAGTATGGGAAAGACGGGACACCACATGCGTAGCTCTCATCCTGTAACTACACTTAGGTAATTACTTGCCAGGAAACCTTGAGTTAAACTTACCTACTTGCAAGTTGCTACAATAATTTTAACAACAATAAGATCCACTTCAACAATAAGAATAATATTAAACAAATTAAAGTAAGGTATAGAATTTAAAGAAATTTTGTAATAACTATTAATTTTTTAAGGATTATTAACCCTAATACAAAACATAACTCAATTAAATGTGTATATTGGATTTTAAGGCTCACTAATCACAAACAATGTAACATAAGTTACTTTAACCCCACATATAAGAGGTCCGAGTTAAATCTGGTACTGAGAATAGACTCTTATCAACTGCTTCCAATACTTGTTTTCCTTACCACTCTCATGCATTGTTCTTATGAAATACATTTTCTCACACATAAACCTGCTTATAAACAAGAGAAAAACATATGGTAAAGCTTCAAAATTCTTGAAACATACATTAACAATAACCAGTGCAGTAATGCTTTATCATACAAACAAATATTTAACAGTACAGTACAGGTGCTATATTATAGATGGGTTTACTGTACCTTCCAGGGGTCCAACTTCGTGCGTTCCTTCTCAGCCTCAACCTTTAATTTGACCTGATTGTCATGCGTGAACTCTCCTTCTCCAAGACGACACCGCCAAGATTCACAAGCACGCCCAAAAAATTCATTATTAAGGCCCGTGGGAACAATTCTGTTGAAATAAAGACCTTTTATAAGAATAAATGTAAGTTAACCAATAAGTATAATAATGAGATTTTTTACTTGTACACTGTAGGTTACAATTAAGGCAAAACTAATGACTCAACAGTACATAACTTTGGTAAAGGTAAAATATTACTAGTGAGAATTGAAAATACAACTGCAGTGATTTCCTGAAAGAGAGTAGATAAAAGATGGTGAGGAAAACATTTCGTGAATGGACACAACAAGTAAATATGAAGTCAAAATGATAATTACAAATGGAGTGACAGACAACAATAGGAGAAACAAGGAAAAGATGCATGAGGCAAGGTAGTGATGAATAATGCAAGCAAAAGACCAGCATTGAATGTAATGAAATGCCATTTTCTGGGTGAGCCCTGAAGGCTCCATGTAACTATCAGACTGATATACGAAATATTAGTCTGGGGTATTAATCAATTGAAGTTCAGCCTACCTGGGACCACGAGCCAGAACCTGGCTCCCCCCAGAGAGGCATGAGGAGCAGTGGCTTATGGAAACCCCCATGTGGTTGGGAGCATTCTTTGTCTTCCATCAACTGGGGTTAGGCACATAGAAAGGTAGGCATAACAAAACAGACCTCACTTTATAAGAAATTGCAACCAAAGATCAAACAGAGGCAGAACTCCCCCAAATTCTAATGTTTCCATAAGCCATTGATCCCTGTGTCTGTTTGAGGGGGCCAGGTTCTGGCTCGTGGTCCCCAGTAGGCTGAACTCCAATTAACTGATGCCCCAGAATAATATATCATACATCAGTCTGATAGCTCCCGGGAGCTGAAGGGGCTCCCCACAGAAAATGAAGTCAAACAAAAACATTAAATAAAGAGTGATCATGACCAAACCAACAAAGCAACCAACATTAAAACTTTAGTACAGGCATACCTCAGAATAAGAGTTTAATCCGTTCCTGGAGACGCCTCGCCTTCCGAAAACTCGCATTCCGAAGTTAATTTCCCCATAAGAAATAAAGGGAAATGAATTAATCCGTTCCTGACTACCCCAAAAACCCCACATCAAACTAAATTTTTATACCTAATTTACCTAATTCATCTAAATAAACCTACAAAACTGTGTTCCAGTTATTACTTACCTTGCTGTCGAGTGCTGTAGGCGTATGGAAGATGGTGAGGAGGGGGTAGGAGGAGAGGAGTTACTGTTTGGAAGGGGAGTCCCCTTCCATAATCACATCACATAACCCCATGCCTTGTAACACTATGGATACCACTTCTCTTTCTAAATTTTTCAAACCAGCCCCTGCTTGCCTTAAACTCTTTCTTATCTGCATCACTCGTTGCAGGGGTATTCTTTAGAAGGTCTTCGTGCAACACCCTGGCTTTCTCACAAATAATGGCCTCCGAAACACTATCACCCCTCAACTCCTTGTCGTGTATCCAAATTAATAACAACTTTTCCACTTCTTCAAGTATTTGTGGTCTTTGTGCCGTTAATGTTCTTACTCCTTTTGCCACTTTAGCACCCATAATCTTATTTTTCTTCTTATGTATAGTGCATATTGTTGATGTGGCTTTGTTGTACTGCCTACAAAGTTCAACAACACGTGTACCGTTCTCATGCTTCCGAATGATCTCTTGTTTCTCCTCTATTGTCATCCTCACATGAGCTTTCTGGCCTTTATCCTTACCACTGGCTTTCTTGGGACCCATGGTGAGATATATAATAACAAATTGTATAGACAAATCACCAAAAATCCAACAAAACACTGAAAATCCGCAAGAAGAATTGATGTGGGGGTAGTCACTGAGAGCGAGACAATAATAAACTGAGGGGCGGCGGGGCGGAGGGGTGACGAACGCGCTAGGTCGGCTGTACGCGTATCAACAAACTCGCGTCCAAACTCGCCTCCCGAAGTAACCATCGCCTTCCGAGACAAATTTTTGGAGTAAATACACCTCGCCTTCCGAAAACCTCGCATACAGGGACAATCGCATTCCGAGGTACCACTGTAGTAGAGTTTTAATTGCAACTGAGCTAGAGTCGGGGAACGGTGCCACGTAAAGAGGAAGACACTGAGACCACACTGACACGAAGAGGTCAACGACCGGGAGCCCGAACGTCTGGCAAAGTCAAAGGAAGGAACTGGCATTGACGGTCCAGTCTGTGGATAGAGGAAGACACTGAAACAGAGTGTCGGACAGGACGTAGAACACACCCTGAACATGAACAGTGCGGAGATGCAAACTACAAAAGCTCAGCAGATGAGCTACTTAAAAGAACCAGCCCCAAAGAGCCACAGACTGAAGAGATTCTCCCTGCAGTTGAGACAATGAACCATGGGAAAACAGCCCAAATGGAGCCGAACCATGCAAGCCTAGAGGATTCTGAACTCTCCGTAGTGCCTACCACAAAGCCTCAAACTCCCACACCATATTGTGCGCCCAACGAAGGGGAGGATGCCAACGACCTTTGCCGGACAAAGGCATAGACCAAATTGACAAAAAGAAATTCCTGAAACAAGCAACTTCATGAACAAGAGGAAACAGATTCAAGTTAAGGAAACAAAGGTGCCAAAAATATTAGAAAATTTTATTTTGCAAACAGAGTGGTAGAGGTTGGAACAAACTAAGTGAGAAGATGGTGGAGGCCAAAATCGTCAATGGTTTCAAAGCGTTATACGACAAAGAGTACTGGGAAGATGGGATACCGCGAGTGTAGCTCTCATCCTTTAACTACACTTAGGTAATTGGGAAAAAGTGATATTTAACTAATTAACTCTCTTTAAACTTTACCTGGAGAGTAGGTAGCTGTGATTCAAGTTTAGTCAACACTTCATGATGACCTCAACACATGGTGTGTGGATGATTCGCTTGTAAAGTACAACCTCATTTCAATGAACTACAGTACAGAAACCAACCCCAATTTGTTTCAGTAAGGAACTTATTACAACTAGAGATGCCTCCAGGAAGCTTTTTCATCAATTTTTTGTTTACACAATAAAATGCCCCAACTTTTTCTAGTAATGATGCATCCATCTATGAAAATCATTAAAAACATAAGTGAAGCCATATTAAGAGAGTTAACATTTATACTCTAATATTTCCCTCTTGGCCTGATTTCACCAAGCAAAATTTTAATTTCAACATATGAAGGACAAGTACCAAGAGAACCTGTCTGTAGCGAGGCTTTACCCTCATCTAGCATATTTCCTACACCCTAGCTTTGAAACCTCATTTTCAAAGAAAAGAGGTGTCATATTTAATCCTTAGAAAGAAGCTATGAAGAAAGAGGCATGTTTTTTTATACATGCTGTGTATAAAAAAAAATTACATGATTATTACTTTGTATGCATAATGTAAGAAAAACATAAAAATAAGTGAATATTTATCAAAACCCTGGGTGGAGGCGCTCTGCAAGTGTGCGACTGGCACTTGTCAACGTCTGGTGCTCGACTTTACTGACTTTCCTGTTTTATCCTCAGATGTTTCACTGATTGTTTTATCCCTTGTTTATTTACATCCACAGAAAGCTGTTATATCTATATTTGCATCATACATGTAAAACCCAGACAATAATTGTTTAAATCTTCATATAATAACTGCAGTACCCCTAGGGATCGTCAATAGATGATAATCACAGCCTAAGGGTTAAGAACAAAAGCTGAGGAATCTTAAAAAATTAAAACAAACCATATAAATTGGTTTTAATTATGCTTAATGGCTTTCCCAAGGCCTCAACTCTTTCCAGCCATATTGCATCCATTTACCAAAATCATTAAAAACGTAACTGGAGCCTATTAAAGCGTTACCATTCATACCTTCATATTTCCTATATTCTATGGACTGATTTTACGAAGGGAATTTTTTATTTTAACCTATAAGATGGGCAACTTTTCCACCAGCCTGTGAACTCTGTCCCAACAGTCCACGCAAATCTGCACATTTCCTGCTTCAGTGAGCTCTTGCTCATCGAATTGGGTGAGAAAATCTGGCCTGGAAAGTGTGCATTCCAACCAGAGATTTGCCAAATCGAGGTTTCACTGTAATTACAATTCGTTATTATCAATAGACAAAAAATCAATAGATCCCATGATTTAATCAATATATTGGGTTAGAAAATTGTGTTTAGATAGCACTGCCATCCCTGCCCATGCAGGGAGAGGGAGGAATCATAGACTTACTTGAGTGTATCCTCTGGACCAACACATTGGTCCACCATTGGTAGCAGCTGTATCAATCTGTGTTGATATGCAGGTGGAAGCGAGGCAAAAGTATGTTTATTGAGGATTGCTCGTAGGTTGACGCCAACAAGAATGGAATCTGGAGTTTCTAGATCAACATTGCCTTCCTTTGTTTGTGCCAACTGGGCTGATGCTGACAGCTTGCGCTGAGACCTGTGGGGAAATAAAACCTTTATTCTAGATACTGTACCTTCAATAATAAGAGAACAGTAAACATTCAATTTTGCGAGACAATGCATTCCATAACCCTTAAAAATATTTTATATTCTTAAATCAATCAGTATTTTAAAGTCTATCGATTAAAAATTTAAGTCACCAAGTATCAAAAATTGTGATTTATCTTTATTGGCTCTACAATAATTTCTCTTATGATCATTATAAGCCCCTCTCTTTTGTCATCTAGCTCCTTCTTAGTCCATGTGCATTCGTGCATGTGCATGCCAACCTTATGGCACTTAATTCCTTCCCTGAACAGATCCTGCCAACTCCCATAAGATACATAAATTTCAGAATTATTCCCAATAAAAGTAGAGAGGGAAAGGGTCATAAAACATAGAATAGTAAACTCCCAAAATATACCTTTTGCGAGGTTTAAAGCCTGGGATGGCAGCAAGATAAGTCTGCATAGTAGTCATTGAGGGAGAAGAGGCATCACGTGCAGAAGGGGATGACTGCGAGACTGGAACACGCACCACTCTGGAAGCTAGAAGAATGAGAATTGAACACATTGAGTAACTGTTATTTTGTAATAAAGACCATTAAAGTTTATACACCTTTTCAAGTTGGCATTTACATATGAGGTTATAAAGTAAGTTGCAAAAGACTGAGCTGAATGTGATTAACTAAAGCTAAAAGTTTAATGAAGAACATCCAGAAAATACCCAAGACCTCAAAGGCCACAAAACTTTAGATGGTGACTTACCCTGAGTGCCTGAGCAGTGTGTGTTGGAATAAGCACCAGACTGAGAAATGGTCATCAGCACAGATGAATTTGAGTTGTGTTGGTGAGCTCCACTAGTAGCTGCGTTGTTGGCTATTCGAGAACTCACTCTTGTTCCAAGCACAGGGTGCAGATTGCTTGATGAACAAGCCTTACTATTCAATCTTGTGCTAGAAAACTGGCTAGGAGAATGGGACATTCTGCTGCCTGTTCTGCACATAGGAGGTGATGGAGTGCTTGCTAAGATAGTGGTTGGAGATTTAACAGAAATGTGTGATAATGTTGGAGAGACAGGGGCAGCATGAGTAGTAATAGTCGTAGTGATGGCAATGGTCGTTGCAGTGGTTGTGATGGCATCAGCAACAGTGGTGGTGGTTGTTGTGGTGGTGGTGGGGGTTGTGGTGGCAGCTGTTGGTGATGAAGCAATAAAAGGCTGCACAGACTGAGAAGTAGGATTAGGAGATGTAGCTGCAACTGTCTTCATGGTAACGCGAGTTATTGGTGGAGAATTGCCAGCAGCAATCGAAGTGTTACGTCGCCGCCTACGAGCTTGTTGCCGCAATGCATGTTTGCCAGCTGCCCCAGGATAAGACACTCGTCGTACAACAGCACCATTTACCTGTAGCAGATTAATAAAATTTATCATGAAGAAATATATTCATTAACTATTTTGTTTTCATTATAGGCAATCAACTGAGGTATACTGTACTTAGTTTGGCATATATTGGGATATAAACACTGCAGTGTAAAGCATATACAAGGGTACAGTGAATTCAGGATTCTGTAATGAAAAAAGGCACAACAAACTTCTTTGTGTGTAATGAGCATAAAATGTTGTGAGGGTAGTGGGAGGAAAGTGTTGTTGCTGTGGTAGTGTATTATATTTTCTTTCTTTCTGTTCCACTCTGTTTGCAAAATTCTTTCTTTCTGTTCCACTCTTCGCAAACAGTGGTAGACGGTTGGAACTAGTTAGGCAAGGTGGTGGCGGAGGCCAAAACCATTAGTAGTTTCAAAGTGCTATAAGACAAAGAGTGCTGGGAAGACGGGACACCACGAGTGTAGCTCTCATCCTGTAACTATACTTGGGCAATTACTGGTTGTGTGGTACTGTAGTGTGTTGTGTGTGGCTCCCTTTTGCCTTTTTAGGGGGATCAGACTGTAGTCAGTCCCAGGTAGGTGTTAATGTATTTTCAAAGGCATGGTGTAGTCTCCAAGGCTTGGTTATTGTTAGGTTGTAGCACTGTGCAGCTACTGCCCTCCCACAAAGCTGCTCAAAGCCACCAAGTAGTACTGTAAAATTTCATATCTAACACAAATAAGTGTAATAAGAAATAACCAGCAGTTTTATACATACAGCAACATAACAAACCATTATTTAATTTAATTGAATATATTCTTATATTGCACAATATTATATAAATTAAGTGCAAACATGTCTAAATAACAAGGATCTCAAGATTATTGTTACCTTGTGGGCAAGTCCAGGAGAGAGATCAGGTGGCTCTGGGGGCACAACAGCAGCAGCATCGTCTACATGTGGTGCCAGCTCCAACAAATGGCCAATGGCATTGCTCAATGATGAACGTTCCTCATCCACACTCTCCAACACCTGACACACTTCCTCCATGCCACTTCCTCCAGTTGCCTCTGCAGGTACATCTTCCATCTGTTCTGCCTCTCTGTCCTTGACTGGGAGAAAATGAACATTAATTAATCTTTTTATATCATATGTAATTACATAAATGTCATTACTGAATGACAACAGCCCTCAGGCCTGCATTGCTATCAGTCAGGCTTATAACAGGAAATTATAAAACTGACAAAAGAATTTTTTAAAACTGCAACTTCATGAACAAGAAGATATAGGTTCAAACTATGGACACACAGCTGCTGAAAAAAACATTAGAAAGTTCACTTTTGCAGAGTGGTAGACAGTTGGAACAATTTAAGTGTGATAAGAGGTGGATGCCAAATCCATCAGTAGTTTCAGTGTCATATGACAAAGAATATCAGGATTTTGGGACACTATGAGCGTAGCTCTCATCTTGTAACTACACTTAGGCATAGTTACAAGCAACAAGCACTTACAACCACCCACACACCCACCCACCCACCCACACACACACACACACACACACACACAGGGGGAAATCCACACAAGGAAGGCATGATTAAGCAATGTTCAGGCTAAAAAAAATGCTTAAGAAAGAACCATACTACCATTGATTGCTAAGGGAACCAAGAATAATATTAGCCATAGTATTACAAGCAATACCTAGATGCAAAGAGGAAAAAGAAAAGAGCCTGGATGAAATATAGAGAGCATAGAATGGAAAAGAATCAGAATATATTCAATACAAAACATGGAGAAATGCGCAGCCTACACAGAAATATGGAGTGTGGTGGAGAAGCCTAGGATAGTGGAAAAATTCAGAGCCAAGAATGAGCCAGAACAATGAATAACAAAAATCAAATGCTGACTGTAGTAATGTAATGCCCTTTTCTAGTGACTCCATAGCTCCCCATACCTGCCTTATTCCCTTCTTTTCATTGGTGATGGAGAAGGATTTCTGCTTGAGGGGGGGTCGGCTGGCAAGAGCACTTGGTGACTTATGCTGTCTCCTAGTGGTAGTCGGGCACATCCTGGCTAGGGTGTTTACCTCATAACAGTGATTGTTAGGCTTGTTTTCATCAGGGTTAATGACTTCAAGCAATTGCGTGTTTCGATGTGGTAATACTGTACTTTCTTTCTTGAGAAAGCCAAGTCTGGTCCTGGCTTTAAGTAGGTTCAGGTGGATCTCAAATGCCTGATGCAATTCCTTAAGACTTGGCAGCCAATATTATAATTTGGATAGATACTGATTGGCCCATCAAGAGGCTTCAATGACCATAGAGAAGAAAGGGATAGAAGGCTGGGGGTGTCAGCCAATAGCAGTCCTGGAGTTCTGGATAATAAATGTTTAATGTTACACACCTGTGCTTGTATATTACAAACCATTATTAATTAGGCAATAAACCATTCTGAATCTCTAACATACCTCTACTTGTAGGGATATGAGGTATTCAGCCTCTGGGAAGCATGTGAAAACCAGACAATCAAACCCCAGGTGACACCCCAGGGCAGGAGTCCAGTCGATAGGGAGGAGTAATCGGCTCGAGTTCACCGAATCCCTTACCCATTCGACAGGAAGGGCGAAGACTGCCACGCACTAAACAAAAGGAAAACAAAAACAAATCACTTCTACATCTCTGAATTTAAAGTGCCAGGAAGTAGATTTAGCACACAGGCACTCTCTTGAGACTGCTTGTGCAAACCAAATACTATACATATACAGTAGTGAAATATAAACAATAAAAACATGGTTTACACAAAACATGGTAAAAATAATATAATTTTTATACAAATATATTAATACAAATTTATAGATCCAGGGTACACACTCTATGATCTGAGTAACGCACCCGGAATGCAGGGAACTTGCCCAACGAGTCGAAGTATTTTCCAGGCTTCTAGGGCATTCTACTTGAGTACAGTATACAGTATATGAGTCATTGAGATATCTCTGATAGTCGTTATTCTTCCTAATCAGCACCAGAGAAGTTATCCCTGAAACAAAGCCCAAGTGAATTGAAAGTTTAGAGGCATATCATACTGTTATGTGAACAGTGATGCATAGGACCTCCTGCATAGAGATGTAATCTCAAAGAGAGCCACACTTACTAAACTTAAAATTTGTTGTCTGTGCAGTACCAATGTGTACAGTGTTGGAATCAGTGTTCAAATTGAGGATGTCACCCTACCCCGACTCTAGTCAGTAGGGCAGCCACTTCTAAATATTACCTTCTTACCAATTTATTTTTTATAAATTTTGATCATGATTTGCATACTTTAATAAATTCTGATCAAGTTGCATACTAAAATTTACTACTGCACTCATGGATGCTGAAAGTTATATTTATACTGCAATTTATGATCAAATTCATAACTTTAGCTTTCAGTCTTGGTATGGAACAATGTTTCATATACTGTACAACTCTACCTTGTCGTGTGTACTGCCCTTCCCTCATTCTGTAGCTCCCTCATGCCTAGTGTACTGCTCTCCCTCATTCTGTAGCTCCCTCATGCCTAGTGTACTGCTCTCCCTCATGTTGTAGCTCCCCTCATGTCTAGTGTACTGCTCTCCCTCATGTTGTAGCTCCCCTCATGTCTAGTGTACTGCTCTCCCTCATGTTGTAGCTCCCCTCATGTCTAGTGTACTGCTCTCCCTCATGTTGTAGCTCCCCTCATGTCTAGTGTACTGCTCTCCCTCATGTTGTAGCTCCCTCATGCCTAGTGTACTGCTCTCCCTCATTCTGTAGCTCCCTCATGCCTAGTGTACTGCTCTCCCTCATGTTGTAGCTCCCCTCATGTCTAGTGTACTGCTCTCCCTCATGTTGTAGCTCCCCTCATGTCTAGTGTACTGCTCTCCTTCATGTTGTAGCTCCCCTCATATCTAGTGTACTGCTCTCCCTCATGTCTAGTCCACTGCAGACGAGAAGTCACAATAACGTGGCTGAAATATGTTGACCAAACCACACACTAGAAAGTGAAGGGACGATGACGTTTTAGTCCATCCTGGATCACTCTCAAGTCAATGGTGATAAGGGAAGGAGTTAAAGGCACTAAATAGACAAGAGAGGTGAGAAGAAAATCTTAGAAGAATAAGAGCAAGGCAAAAGGTACGAAAGGTAAGGTGAAATAAAGGGTATAGTAATAGGAATAAGAACATAAGAACACAAGAACAAAGGTAACTGCAGAAGGTTTATTGGCCCATATGAGGCACTTCCTATTTATAAACACTTAATAGGAAGGGGAAAGTAATAGGAATAAGGAGATAGTAATAGGAATAAGTAAGGTATCGTAAGAGAAAACAATGGAAAGAAAAAGAAAAGGAAAGAGAAGGAAAGATAAATGGAAGGGTAGACTTATGTTAGGTCACGTTTGTTAGAAAGTTTGGAGCATTTGAGTATATACTGTGAAAGGGAAGAGTCAACAGCAACAAAGCCAGGACTCAAGTTCATGTTGGGTATGTTGTGTATTAGAGAAGATTCTACAAGACGGCGTCTGTGTAGAGTAGAGGCACGAAAGATTATTTTGTGCACTGCTCTCCATTATGTTGTAGCTCCCTCATGTCTAGTACACTGCTCTCCCACATGTCTAGTACACTGTTCTCCCTCATGTCTAGTACACTGCTCTCCCTCATGTCTAGTACACTGCTCTCCCTCATGTCTAGTACACTGCTCTCCCTCATGTCTAGTACACTGCTCTCCCTCATGTCTAGTACACTGCTCTCCCTCATATTGTAGCCCCCCTCATGTCTGGTGTACTGCTCTCCCTCATGTTGTAGCTCCCCTTATGCTGCAGTAAGCACAGGGAGAAGAGCAATCTAACATACAATTGTCTGAGGCACCACACAAGGGGGCAAAATAACATCTCGCCACTACATTTCGAGATTCCGTGCCCAAATTTCCAGCACTCATTGCAGAGGCCTGGAGAGGGGTGCTCTTGAATGGAGCACCTGACACTATCCAGAACTACTATCAAGATAGCCGGGAGGGCCCAACTCTCAAAGGTGACCTTAATCGCTTTAGTGAGATGACGACGACAACTGCCAGAGTGAAAGTGTCAACCAGGAGGATAGGAAAATCTTAGGACTCATGGATATATTTAATATTCTTATTGCAGTCATTAAATTCCTCGTTTCTTATCACAACATGGGGCAGGAGAACTGTGCCCCATGCTGACATTTAATTGGCCACTTTTGGAGACCCAAACAGGGGTCTCACCAATGCTAGACAGGAAAGTTAAGGTGGTGACCACCTCCTTAGAAGTGCCCTCAAGTATGTGGAAGCTAATTTGGGCGTGATTAAAAGTAACATGTGCATTACAAGAGTCTACAAGATGTCTGTGTATTTGCAAATTGTCAGAATGGGTACAGTTATGGCAGATATCAAAATACAGTATTTTGGCAATACAGTACAGCAGGGCCAAACAGATCATGGTACTTAGTACCAGCTGCGAGAAATGTGCAGTTGATTGCTAGGACATTACCATGGACCTCCTGGAAGACAAGGCAAAAACCCAGCATTGAGTGTAATGAAACATTTTTCTAGTAGAGCTCCAGTGGCTCTCTGTAGCTATCTCCCTAAGATTACTCCATACTACATGTCACATCTGTCACAGGAGTTCTATTTGGCCTACCAGGGACCAGGACTAGAGCAAACGACATTCCGCTATTTGCCCAGAAAGGCATCCAGAAAGTCAGTGAAGCTTTACACACAACTTCTGGGTTTACAAGACTCAAAGCAAGAAACTTTTTATTTTTTATTTATATATACAAGAGTTCTTACATTCTTGTACAGCCACTAGCATGTGTAGCATTTCGGGCAAGTGCTTAATCCTATGTTCCCCGGAATACGACCCGCCAAATCGTTTAACAACCAGGTATCCATTTTACTGTTGGGTAAACAAAGTCTACAGTTAAGGATTGACGCCCAGTCAATCCTCCCTGGCCAAGATACGAACCCTGGACAAAGCGCTTGTGAAATGCCGGGCGAGTGTCTTAACCACTACACCATCAGGAACTGCCAAATGACTCTCCAAATGATTCAATCAAAACAAAATAATTCACTCGAAACTAGCTAGAACTCGTTGGTACTGAATCCCATCACTAGGTGGCCCAGAATTCGGTCCTCTGTCAGCTCGCATCTCAGTTCTGGAGCAGATAAAACACCCCAATGAACTAATGAACATGTAAGGGAGACTGGGAGCCAAAAGAGCTCTACTAGCATTTCAGTAAATGCTGGGTTTCTGGGGAAGTCCCATGGTGACTCCTCCTAGCTAAATAACCATGGAGAAAATGAAGGGACTTACCCGAGAAAAGAGGCAGCAGGTACTAACTCTTAGTAGAGACCAATGCCTGGGAAACATAACCCAGGGCCAACAGAGGACTAACGAGGAAAGGGGACATTGAATAAATACCAGATTGCCATGACCCCTGGTACACCTCCAACCCCTCCCCCGAGCTCAAATATCCAACTAGGACATATTGGAAAAAATCCCCGCGGGTGCAGCATACTTGCGAACATCATGGGCCTCAGGGTAGACAACACTAGCTGGCTAGAATTTATGACACTCAGGACAATGTGAAAAATGAGCTATGGAATAGGGAAACCAAGGAGAGAATACCCCATAAAGCATCCACTGTGGTGGAGTCAGCAGCATGCAGGTAGCAACAAACCACCACCACTCGACACAACAAATGATGCACACTTGACCATAACAACCAAGCATTAGTAACCAAAGAACCCTTCCTGAAGCCTGCTGACTTGTTCACCATAACGGTGTTCAAAAAGGAGACGGATACAAATGAAGGTGCCCACCAAAGACAAAAGAGCAGAACCCCCGCCACTGGAGAAGAGTATGAAGCTAACGAACCCAACAACTGTATCAAGAACCAGCAAAATCACTGCTTAAAAAAGGTATCCTAGACCGAAGCTGCAGACATCAACCTAAAGGAAAAGAGAAAATCAAGGGCTCTATCCAGAAACTACGACAGCTCAGGAATAACATGAGCATGCCTGAGACAATTTGCAAAATAAAGCCATAGCAGAACTGACATTAAATGCCAGCAACAGCAACAGGTTCAACCTTCCAACAGGTTCCTGGTGAACTGTTGGAAGTCTCAGTTTGTTCCATCTCAGATTCCGACCTGGTTGGGCATAGTTTGAGACTCTTGGTCGGTGTCTCTTTCCTTGCCTCCTGCAGTCTTGCTCCGGCACCAGCTCCACCATCTCCGTGTGTTGTA
The DNA here is from genome assembly GCF_040958095.1 of Procambarus clarkii. Classification (NCBI taxonomy): domain Eukaryota; kingdom Metazoa; phylum Arthropoda; class Malacostraca; order Decapoda; family Cambaridae; genus Procambarus; species Procambarus clarkii. The sequence continues at coordinate 27,491,772 of NC_091219.1, read as the reverse complement.
AGGAAACCAGGTGAATCGGCAGTGGCTCGAGCAGTTCTGCGCACAGTACAGTTTCGGTTCGGTTCGGGAATTTTTGGTGAAGTAGCAGGCACTGCAGAGTTCAGATTTCTTCAGGCATGTGATCCGGCTTCATTGATCACAGTAGGCATTCTGGACTGTTCCTGCCATGGTTCACTGTCTCAACTGGAGGGGGGGGGGGGGGTGTCTCTTTGGAACTGGTCGCTTCGAGTTCGCCTGGTGGCTTCCTGACACCCTCCCTTTCTTGATGCCCTTTCCCAGGGCATCAGGTTGGCTTCCATAAGAAACCATTTATAAGAATTGGTGGTAAAGCAGTCAGCTGACCAGGTCTGCCACCCTTCTACCCTCCAAATGAGATAGTGAGGTGGGGCAAACCAGCCCGCACTAGTTTGACAAATTTTTAATCGCTTGTTTAATTTGTTGGGGGAAGTTATTTTGTCGGTTTTGTGGCTGCGGTCTGATTTCATCCAAGCAGTAGTCTGTTTTGTTTTGCCAACTTTTTGGGTGCCTTCCCTTGGTGGTGGTAGACACGAATAAATTTAAATAAAAGGTTTTCACAGTGCCACTGCTCCCCACACCTGAGGGGACCAGGTTCTGGATCGTGATCCCCAGTAGGCTAATAAGAACTCCGCGACTGATGACGCCTAGTAGTTTGGTACTGTATCAGTGTAATAGCTTCAGGGAGCCACAAGGTGTTTCCCCCCCCTAATAGTATAGTTAGTTATATATATATATAGGAAAAAATGTTTAAAAGCAAAATGGGAGAACACTGGAGAATAATGACATAGTAACACAGACGGCATGATTTTTGAACAGGAAGATCATAACAAATCCACTTAGTTTTTATGACAGCCACAGAGATTCTACAGGAAAGATGGTTGGGTTGGCTGTGTCTATCAGGACATTAAAAAAAAAGCTTTTGACATAGTCCCACCTAAGAGGTTGTTTTGGAACTGGAACATGCTGGAGGGGTGACATGGAGACTGCTGACATGGATGAAAAATTTTTACAAAGATGAGAGCAGTGTATCTGCCTGGAGGAGTGTTACTAGCAGAGTACCACAGGGTTCAGTTCTTGTGCCAGTAATGTTCATTGTTTTTATAAATGATCTACCATAAGGAATATAGAATTATATCAACATATTTGCTGATGATGCTAAACTACTAGGGAAGACAGGAGATTTAGATGATTGTCATACACTTCAAATTGACTTAATTAAAATAAGTGGTTAGAGTACCACATGGCAAAATAAAATTCTGTATGAATAAATGTCATGTTATGGAATGTGGAATATGAGAAAAAAGACCATACACAACTTATAAAAGTATGTGGAAAGGATTTAAAGAACTCTATCAAAGAGAGATCTAGGGATGGTTCTGGATAGTAGACTGTCACCAGAGGAACACATGAAGGACATCGTGTGAGGAGCATATGCTGCACTTTCCAACTTCAGAAAGAAAGAAAAATTGTTCATGACTTTTGTGGGACCACAATTATTAAAATATGCAGCATTTGTATGGTGCCCATATCTCAAGAAGCACATAAAACTAGAAAAGGTGCAAAAACATGCTACAAAATGGCTTCCAGAACTGAAAAATGTGAGTAATGAAGATGCTAGAGGCATTTAATATGCCAAAATTAGTAGAAGAAAAAAAAAAAGAGACAATATGATCACCATTTAAAAAATAATAACAGGAATCGACCAAATTTACAGGAATTCCTGAAACCAGCAACCTCAAGAACAAGAAGTCATAGATTAAAGCTAAGGAAACAAAGGTACCAAAAAAAAATTTAGTGGAGGCCAAAACTGTCAGTATTTTCAAAGCATTATATGACAGAGTGCTGGGAAGACGGGACACCACAAGGGTAGCTCTCATCCTGTAACTACACTTAGGTAATTACTAGGCCAAGACTAGGCCATTACTATACTAAAATACCAAGTTACGTAACTTTTAGCACATTGTGGTCTAGTGTTTTAGGGCATGTGCTTGAGAGTACCCAGTGTGCAGGTTCGAATCCTCCTCATCGTTCCTACTGATTTTCTTATTGCTATTATTATCAGAATCCTGATCACTAAATCATGAATTGAATCATTTTATAGAAGTACATTTTCTACTGGAACATGAGAAACCATTTCATGATGTATAAACGCACCAAAGCCCAGCTGTGTGCTGTGGACAACATAACCAGCATTGGGTTCAGTGATATCTAAACACTGGACATAATGGTTTACCAATGTCGGAATGAGCAAGCTTGTCAGGCTTATTGAGGGTTGTCTAGCCAGGTTTAACGCTGTCTACATAGGTACCCATTCATTTACTTGTCAGATCTAATGATGATTAACCTAATTTAGTGACATATCGCTCAATAAATAATGAAATGGGTCATAGCATGAAGCATTGAGGCATCAAATCCCAATCGAATATTTTAAAAATCACCATTTGTTCCATGTCCATCATCCATAGTTCAAATCTATTATTTTGCCTATGATTTCATAAAATTCAAATTTCAAAGCTAATTTAGTACATGTCCAAGGCCTTGTGTATAGTTATGAAAGTTTTGGAAATCATTTTACAATTTACAAAAAAATTAATGACTATCATTCGTAAGAAAGAATTTTTATACATTAAAACTATAAAATATATCCTAAAACATAATACAATGATTGGCTAATTTTATTTTTACTGTGTGGTCTCCCTACAACATTTAGTTCAGTAACCTGTTATTGGCAAATAAAAGTATAATTAATAAATATATATTTAATATTCTAAACAAGTCTTACAAATAATTAAAATCAACTAGCAAACTATCAAACTGGTTGGGCTAGTAACAACATAATAAATAAACTGATGTATGTTGCATAAAATAATATTACAGACACTATTCATCACTACACTTACTAACTAGGAATGCACCAAGTAACTTACGACAACCACGGGATTTCATGTCATGAATTACAAATGCTACAGAAGGGTGCATTACAACCCTTGAAGATCATGCCAAGTCATTCTTGTGCCACAACAAGATATGTAGCCAATTATTTAGCATCACATCATTCAGGTGCATATAATGAAGGAGACATCAACTGTCTATCCCGCCACTCAGAAGCTTGGAGTAATACATCCAGCCTTCCACCATTTAACTGCACATATTACAGGCATGAAGAAGCTAGACTCGCAGAAAAACAGCTCTGACTCCACCCAATGTTCATCATGCAGTGAGCCAAGTACAGCTAAGCATGTTTGACTTCACCCATTGTTCATCATGCAGCAAGCCAAGCCCTGTTAAACATGTTTCACATGACATCCAAGGATGCAGCTAACAGGATGTCTATCACTTATGGAAACTTGGCAATTACAGCAATGCCATCATAATTTTCAATGCAGCTATCTGATTATTGTGACCTGTCTCATTATATGGCAGTATTACTTGGAAGTTTCTAAACTATCCAATTTCAAATAAGCTGACTGTTATATGAACAATTTTCTAACGAGTACGATGCTGCAGTTTAGTGGCTTAGTTCACAACTTTTGTGTTTACTTGTGGCAGCCTGCCCCGGGTGTCGCAAGACTACTTGGGTCATCACCTGGTTCCTTCACCATTCACTCTGCATTCATACTCACATCCTGCCAATGCAAAGTTACATCAGTATATACAGTATAATCAATTTATGAAATACTGTGTGAATTTAGTGTAAATACAGAAGCGCCACAAGTGGTTTAATTTGTGTAAGCGAAGCTCAAGAGTAGCTAGAGATGGAAAATTTGCTGGTACAATGAAAGCCTCGGTGTAAAAAAAAAAAAAGGAGAGAGAGCATTGAATGCAATGAAATGGTTCTTTCTGGAACCAGTTCTCCTTGATGGCTTCTTGGTGCTTGCTACCTGGCAAGCTCCACCCACTTCAATCCATACCAGGCCCTTGCAAATCACATAAGCCTACAAGGGACCTGACCCCAAAACCTGGGTTCCCCCATCCTCATCCTCTAAAGAGGTGCAAGGAACAGTAGACTGTACATCACCCTAACTAAGTATAGGTCACCAGAACGGTAGGCAGACCAAAACATACAAACAGCATGGTAAACACAGCATAGAAAACAGAACAACAAAGCCCAAAGATTCGCAAACCTCATGGTTATGAAGCAGCTTGTTAGTACCGCCTGCACATCACTAGAGGGATTACACATCTTCCTCCTCAACCCACTGACCCTGACACCTCAGTCATGCAGCCAGAAAGAAGAAAACCAAAGCCTCTGAATGGGGAAGGGAGGGTCCCAAGTTGCCACCAAAGAACCACCAAATGAGGCATTTCATTACATTCAACGATGGTTTTTTCTGGAAAAGCTCTTAATGGTGATTTCTTGGGGCTAAGTCACCATGAAGAAAAACACGGGTACTACCTCACTAGAGGTGAAGGAAAGCTGTAGAAAGTGACCCTCGAGAATGAAGGAATTAGCAACAAGTTAACCGTCCCAAAGACATGACATTCAAGACTTGGCAGAAGGTCTTAACAACCAAAGATGTCTGTGATTACAGAAGAATTACTAGGTGCAAAAAAAAAAAAAATCCTAAAGGGTTATCCTAAATGGAACTAAACACATGGAAGGAGGATTTAGGAATGTTAGAAAATTACAAAACTATGTTGCTGGAAAATTGTGGTCATCACAATGAGATCTATCTATCAATGGAAAACAGTGAGAAGCTAAACCTCAACCTTGATGAAGTAAAATAATGAAATAAGGGTAGGAATGAGGAAGAAATTATTTTTCCCACAAGGTGATAGAGATCGGGAAGCCTGTGAAATGGCTAAGATACCAGACATTGTATCACTAGCATAGACGAAACATCAATACAGTGACACTTCAGCTTACGAATGCCCTCTTCATGAACTTTTCAGGTTACGAGCCCAATTTCTTCATAAAATCCAAATCGCATTACAAACTTTGTCTCGGGTAATGTAATTTGTTGATACACGTATGGTCGACCTATCGCGTGGTGGCACAGCGACTGATTTCCCTCCGTTCTTATTTAGTAGGCCTCCCAGTCCATTGATTTCACGTTAATGCCACCAAGTACGTACCAACAATAGTGATTTATCATTATCTGCCCTTACTACAGTCTCTCATGAACATTATGAGACCGTCACGTTTTAAATTTACCTCCTCCTTTGTCCATGTGTACAGTTACCTAGCAGCATGCAGTTGCTACTAGCAGGTGACCCTGGATGGATTGTTTCAATTTCTGATTCTATGTTGTCTTTACTGTTGTCTGTATTGTATTGCTCTACCTTTCTGGTAGTGTTCTCTTTGAGTGATTTCCAATCCTCAGTTCATTTCACCTGTATAGAGGGGAACCAGGTTTTGGCCTCTGTTAACACTATCGGTCACTTTGGACCAGACTCTCGTCCATTATTTTTCTCCCGAGTCCTAACTTTGGACCGGACTTGCGTCCACTACAAAAATATTTGTATAAAATTCATTTTTTATCCAATCGACCTCGGGATAGTATCAAAATAAGTGCCTTTAGACTGTGCACAATTTGATACCAAAATGAAAGATGTAACACGAAACTTGATGTCCAAACACTTATATTATAAATAGGCTTTTGGGCAAAATTTTAAAATATTTGATAAAATTCTATTTATTGTGCTATTATGTTGGGACTAGTTTTAAAATGCGCACCTTTATGTCGTGAACAATTTGATACCAAAATGAAAGATGTAACACAAAAATTTGTCAGAACACTGGAAAGATATAAATAATTTTGTGATGATGAGCTTCCAGAATTAAAATATTTGTTAAAATTCCAGTTATTGCTCTATTATTATGGGACTAGTTTTAAAATACGCGCCTTTTTATTGCAAACAATTTGATACCAAAATGAAAGACGTAACACGAAAATTGATGTAATCATACTGAACGAGTATACACATTAGGTTGCAGAATACAAATTGGTGCTCGTTCACAGGTAACTTTAGGCTTTTCTGCGGGAAGGCACTCCAGGCTTTTGTACATTATATTCATACACATCTGTAGGGAATTTAATTGCGAACACAATGATACCAAAACGAGCGACATAGCACGAGAATTAAGGTGAGAAAAATGGAACGAGTATGCACATTTTACTGATTTTGTGCGCTCACGGGCAACTTTTGCCGACTTTAGGCTTTGCTGTTGGGAGTCACGCCAGGCTTCTGGACATTATATTTATACACACCTGTAGGGAATTTAATTGTGAACACAATGATACCAAAACGAACGATGTAGCACCAGAATTAAGGTGAGAAAACTGAAACGAGTATACTGTACACATTTAGGCGTCGCCGCACGCTCGCCCGCACCATTGAGGCCATGACGTCAAAGTCTGCAGCGCGTTCGTGGGGTGAGCGATAGTGTTAAAGTGGTAGGCTTACAGTGACTCCCAAGGGCCTAGTGTGAATCGAATTGGGTGGCGCTATCTAGGTTGTTAGCAACAATAAGCCTCCATAAAAGCCCTCTTAGAAAAATGGATGGTAAAAAACAGATAAATCTTTACATAGAGCAAACGAAGCAAAAATAAATGCAATACATAGAAGATATACCAATATTGGTGCAATAAAAGGCATACAATATTTTATGAAGCAAATGTTATCATATGAGAAGGTGGTGAGATTAAATTTTAGGACGAGTGCATGAACACCTTGAAGGAATTCTGCCATTACTCTATACAGTACTTAAGATAAGCACACTACCCTGTCATACTGAAAACAAATCAGTGTATTAATACTGTATAGTATTCAAAGTGAATGGCGAATAAAAATTACCATGTACCTAGGATTATGACAACATAGTCTGAGCATTCATGCCGAGATTACAAATGGCAAAGAGAAAGAACACACCATAAAGCGGCGGCTCCGAGACGAGTACAGCTAGCGTCTCCATGCGGCCACATTGACTGACCTCACTTGCTGCCCACCCACCACTCTTTTCAAACACTCCACCTATGGGAAAATAGAGAATATTGCACTGTATTATGTGTTTTCTGCCATTTGCTACCTTAAGAAGTATGTTAATAAGAGTTTGTTAATCATACTTTAATCAGCTGCTTGACCACCATTATCAGGGTTTAGCCCATGTACCAGACACCCCTTAAATATGACAAACCTATGGAGTGCATACAAAATTGTTCTCCCCCAAAAAATTTTCTTCTAACATTGTTAAAATGTATTCCCTGATCACACAAAACTCAAAAAAAAAATTAAATAAATATTGTAAGTAACTTACTTTGGCTGTGATGGAGTGATGAAGTTTGACAATTTCCGGGCACCATGTGATTATTTGCCCCATGGTGTTTACCCAGGCAGCTCCATGGGGGTAGGAATTGCCGCTAAGACATTTTTACACAATTATTTCAATGTCTCTAAATGGTTTTCTGAGGTAAGCCATGTCAGCTCCCTTAAGATATCACACTGATTAAGTGCCATGCTACTTAGTGCCATCAGTCGTAGAGTTCTATTGGCCTATAAGTCAGAACCTGGCCCCCCCCTCAGAGGGGCACAGGAAGTGATGGCCTATGAACACTTTACATTTAAAGTACAATTATATCATCTTTGCCACCATCCAAGGAAAGGCACCCAGAAAGATAGGCAAATCAAAACAGACAACTGCATGGTTAAAAATGAGACAGCAGCCCCAAAATTGCCAAAAGAACTTCCCAACAATGAAAACCACCAAAATTTCATAAAACTAGCACTTGCTAGTTTGCCCCACCTCCCCCCTTGTTTGGGGGGAGGGGGGGGGGGAAGAGGGAGGCAGACCGGGTCAGCAGGGTCCCACCACTTTCAGTTCTAGACTGATGGTTGTGGCTAGTGGTCGTCATCGCTCTGGCTCCAGTCTCCCATTTTTCGAGGGATGTGTTGTCCTTGGGGATGTTTTATTACACGGGAGTGTGCATGAGCCAGAAATTTGGTGTACTGGAGCTGCATGTGCTCAGGGCTACCTTCCCTGTGCACTCTGCAAGTACTGTACTACCCTTGCATGGTCAGGGATGCCTTCCCTGGGGCATTTAGGAAACTAGCACCAATATTGTTCATTATCAATATGAACAATCTACTAGAAGAAATACAATATTATATGAAAATGCATGCTGATGATGCCAAGGTACTAGGAAAGATAAGAAACTTTGACAATTGTCATGCCCTTCAAGAAGACCTGGACAAAATAATTGTATGGAGCCACACTTGGCAAATGGAATTTTATGTGAATAAATGCCATATTATGGAGTGTGGAATAGTGAAAATAGGCCACACATACAAGCTACAAATTAAGTTAAAAAATAATGAATTCTGATACATTAAGAAATCTAGGTTCCGGATAAAAAAAAAATTATCACCTGAGGATCACATAAGGAACATTGTGCAAAGAGCGTATGCCACACTTTTCAACTTTAGAATCACTTTTTGCCATCCATGTATTTACATGGATGACAAAATATAGAAAAAATTGTTCATGACCTTTCAGATACCAAATTTGTAATATGCAACTCATATTCTCAAACACCACATTCCCTGCACTACGCATCACAACTAAGTTTGTCTTTAGGACCATCATAAAATTTATAACTCCCATGCATACAAGGGGCTCACATTTGCTTCCTCAGCCCTCCAGTAATCATCCTCCATCTTGAAAAAAAAATCCTGACTCCATCACTTTCCTTGTAGGGCCTCACTAAAAAGATGAGGGCCATGTCTGGCACATCACAATCCAGTGTCAAAATGTGCAGAGCAGCCATACTCGGAACCATCAAAGTTTTAATAACAGCAAGTGAGTCATTATCATGCAGATATTTACAGGCAAAAAAATGTGCTATGTGCATTTATAATACAGTATATATATATATATGCAAACCAGGGAACTGTTATCCAACCTTAGGATTATGGATACTTTAAATAAAGGGGCAAAGGCAGCCCTGCTATTTAATAAAATTAATTTTGTTGGGGACAAGAAGCCTGTGAAGTAATTCAGTACTTCAGGTTTGTACCAAGGTCTCCCCCAAGGTTGAACTATTGACCCTCCCCAGGACCTAACTCCACTACAGCTGCCTAACTCCTAGCTACCTATCTACTGGTATGTGAACAGAGGCATTAGAAGGAAGGAAATGTGCCCAACCACTTGTCCTATCTGGCAATCGAAACCCAGGATCTTCTAAAAACGGTAAAAGCACATTGGCAAATACTGTAAATATTTGTGGAACACTTTCAAGTGGATTCCAAACGATAGACACCTCTCAGCATTCAGTTGGTGACCTTAAGAGTTCTGTAGTTGAAAAATAGGGCCTCAATAACAGTTGTATTGTCATTACTACTCTTTAAGCAAACCAAAATTAACTGAACACAAAGTGTATATTGTTTGAGAGGTGTGTTATGTCACTGACAATCAGGTTGTAGCTCTGGATCTTTCTGGCCTAATATTCGACTTGTATCCAACACTTAACCCTGTCAACCAAAGCAACAACACACAAAACAATACCAACCGATAGCCAGATCTACAATCAACTAGAAGGAAACGTTTATTGCCACTGTCAAGACATTCATTAATAGAATAGTGAAATGTTAATGGTGTTCCCCCACAGCACAACTCCTATCTTCGTACCAGCCATGATACAGTATGGGTTAGTCTCATGCCCCTAATGTGCATGGTGTGTGGTGTTAGGCAGCACCTATCACGCCCCCATGCCAGGCCAGGAGCCAGACACAGCTGCTACTCCTACACCTCCCTCCACACACACACACACACACACACACGTACACACTGCCAGGCCTGCCAAGCCTCCTCCTACCAGGCCTCAACAATCCCCTTATTCCTCCTCTCGCCACAATATCAAGCAGGTGACAGAGTGTGTACGAGCTCCGCCTGGTGCTCTATAGTACATTTGCACAGCACGTACTTGTGGCATAGCAGCATCAGGGTCATACTGAGGGTGAAACACAGCCGATACTCTAATGTAAATTGTCAGCCATTGTTGATGCGTTTCCTCTAGTACCAACATTCGCCGCTAGGAGGAAAACAAAGAAAAAACAAACGAATGATGGCTATGCGTTCTCCCTTAATTTTCCAGACAAACTGCAATAAATCCTTCATTATACACATTTCTTTACATAAATATAAAATGCTTGTAGATTGATTAAATATAATATTAAATGAGTATTGCGACACAAAATCATATTGTCATGAACCCATTAGTTTATAATCAATTCATTATTGTTTTTAACCAACCTGTAACTTGCTTAGCTAAATTAATTTTTGGGTTCAGTCCCCGAGGTCATTATGCGCCTCTGTAACCATTTCCACTACCACCCACAGGATGGATATGAAGTGCAAAGTAAGTTAACTAAACTAACTCATTTAGTTTTAAGTTTTAATTTTTTCCTTCCATATTATGCCCGTAACGCTGTGTGAATTAGTGAATTTGGGCATTGTACTTGTCTTGCCTATGACTTATAATCTTCTTGCATCCTCTTCTGATACTAGAAAGATTATAATAATAATAATAATCCCTGGGAGTTAGTCAGCTTGGAAGCCTAACATATACTGTATGTATAACAATAACTTTCGACATAATGAATTATCAGAAGGAGATGTGTGACAAGTATGAGAGGATAAGTAAGAGAGACGTGCAACAAGTAAGTGAGGCACGACAAGTAGGAGAGGCGTGACAGATAGGTGAGATTCGACAAATAGGTGAGACGTGACAACCAGGAGAGGCGTGACTAGTAAGAGCGGCGCGACAAGCAGGAGAGGCGTGACCAGTAGGAGAGGCGTGACAAGCAAGAGAGGCGTGACCAGTAGGAGAGGCGTGACAAGCAAGAGAGGCTTCAGGAGAGGCGCGACCAGCAATTTAGTAGCAGTATAAACATGAGTTTATAATCTGTATCTGAATCTGTATCCACTGTATTTGTATTTTATGCTACCCAATCCCCCCAATATATGTACCTAAGCCATATAACTTTACCATTGTATTCACTGATATCATCTTTATCATGGTTGTTATATTAAACACATTGTGTGCTACGCAATCCCCTAATATATATACCTAAGCCTTACAACTTTACCATTAGACATTACTGTCATATGTGTTATCAGTGTGCTTAATGTGCCTATTAATCTTTGTCATTATCAATCAAGCTATTAATGCTTCCAATCAAAGCTTTCAATGTGCTTTAATGTACTTTAATATGCCTACTAATCTCTCTCAAATTTTCTTACAATGTACTTGTTAACATTTTATATATTTTGCTAGAAATTACCTACTTAATATTATCTGTTAGATTAAGGACCTGCCCGAAACGCTGTGCGTACTATAAGTGGCTTTACAAGAATGTAAACACATCATGCTATGTATTCTCATTAGCCCAATATAACTTCTTGTGTATAAATAAATAAATGCAGGAGAGGCTCGACAAGCACCTGCGACAAGCAGGTGAAGCATGACCAGCAGGAGAGGCGCGACCAGCAGGAGAGGCTCTACAAGCAGGAGAGGTTCGACAAGCAGGAGAGGCGCGACCAGGAGGAGAGGCGCGACAAGCAAGAGAGGCGCGACAAGAGTGCGTGAGGTACGAGGTGGCGGCAGAGGGCCGCAAGAGGACGCGGGACAGCGGACACAGCGGCCACTGCCCTTACCATAACTCCGCCGTAATATGCAGCGTATCACCACAACCTCATCCCCCAAATACTATTCGAGGTAATCTACGCTCCCAGCGGCTCACAGGTGTAATGAAATTAAAGTAATCTCTTGAAATACTAAGGTGGCCCTTTATGAAGAGGAATGTACACACACCTGACCTCTTGTTTTGGTCGTCATTTTTAAAACGTTGTTAATTTAGCGGAGTTGTGTGAGGGGAGGCGAGGATGATGGGCGTCCGGGGCAAGGTGTCGGCGGAGTGGAAGAAGAGAGTCAAGTCCGAGTACACGAGGCTCAGGTCCCTCAAGAGGTTCAAGCGGGCCGACGAGATCAAGGCGGCGTGGAACGATAACAGAGCCAAGCTGACTGGTAAGATAGCCGAGTGTAAGCTTACTTGTAGGAGGCCTGGCCACGGTGTTTACCTCCCTCCCTCCCTCCTCCACACCTGGCCACGGCATTTACCCCCCCCCCCTAATCCACACCTATCCATGGTGTTTGTAACCACACACCTCGTCCCTTGTGTTTATCAGTCCTCCATCACAACACACCTGGCCACTGTCTTTACGGCCCTTCGACAACATCACACCTGGCCACTGTCTTTACGGCCCTTCGACAACATCACACCTGGCCACTGTCTTTACGGCCCTTCGACAACATCACACCTGTCCACTGTTTTTACGGCCCCTCGACAACATCACACCTGTCCACTGTCTTTACGACCCCTCGACAACATCACACCTGTCCACTGTCTTTACGACCCCTCGACAACATCACACCTGTCCACTGTCTTTACGACCCCTCGACAACATCACACCTGTCCACTGTCTTTACGACCCCTCGACAACATCACACCTGGCCAAAAAATATTTTATCACTCCATCTCATTAACACCTTGGTGGTCCAGCTTCTCCGCATGTTCCTGACTGTCAACGTTCAGCAGGGATCCCTGGGGCCACTCGGGGCTTTCGGTGATGTGACAAATGTTTACAATCATTTTGTTTTTGGAAGTTAATTTTGGGTTATAACTATAAATTTGGTTTCAAAATGTTTGCAATTAAATTTTCTGGAGAATAGCTGCAAAAACAAGTGTGTACTGTATTTCAAATAGATTGTGTGTGACAGCAATGTATATAGGAAAATTTATAAATAGCAATCGGATGACATGTTTTAGCATCTGTGGAGCATTTATTGTTAGTGTGTGGATTGCACCTTTTAGCGTCTTTCGAATGTTAGTGTTAATGGTACTGTATGCCCTAAGTGGAAGATAGGTACATTTTACATTTTTGTAAATGTTGGTTATGGTTATAACCATATTTTGTAAAAATGTGGTTATATTTTATAACATTAATTTGTCAGACCTTCTAGATCAAGAAGATCAGACTGTAATAGGGATGGGTCCAGTTTGGGTGTGCTCGGTTGAAGCTCCGCCACACCAGGCAGTCATGAGGCGTACACATGTCACGTCTTCCTGTGGTGAGCCCCTTGCTGTCCCTATCAAGACTATTAATGCTGTAAACCCAATCCCAACAATGTACACTTGGGCACCCCTGCAACAAAACTTTATGGTAGGTGGCTAATGTACATATAATTTGTAACTTCTAGAATTATTTACATAAATGTGTAATGGTGTGTGCGAGTTACCTTTGAGGTTTGTTATGCTTGTGGTATCCTGTTTCTTATAAATTTAATCCATGTGGTTCATTGCTGTATTATATATAATTTTGCATTTGTTGACTAAATTAGGGTACAGCATTAAAAAAAATGTAAACCATGGAAATGTAACAGCAACAGCAATGGTTTACCTAGTAACAAGTGATATTGCTTTCACTGTGTTCCTAGTGTGTGTTTTCCATGTCAAACTAGAATAAAATCTTGCATAATGTATGTTTATATTGTCCATATTTTCACTCTTCGACAAATTATAGTACTGTACTGTATTTATAACAACTCCGAAAGCGATGTCCAAAATATGAATTGTTGTAGATGGCGAAGAAAGAAGGCAAAGACCAAATTAAACTTTACCTTGGCATATTAGTACTGTATATGCGACGGGTGTGGTATCGCAGCTACACTGAACCAAGATGGTATGGCTCTCCCTCACACAAATAAAAAAAAATGCTGCTATTGGCCTTGCAGTGTGAAAGTCGCAGGTGGAAACAAATTAAAATCATCAAATAAATAATTAAAACAATTTACTGAAATATTAATGAACAAAAATGACACATGACAATACTTGGCTATTATTATATAGCAAATCAAATAAGTAAATGAAAGTTTAACTCTAATACAAAACAAAAAGATATACTGGTGTACTGAAGACAGCTACCATACCACCACAGCATCAGACACACGGCATTGGCTGAAGTCAGACGAAGGGTGAGAGACACGAAGGTGTTCCAAGAGCACTAAGGGAGAGACTGGCTCTCCAGGGAAGCGGCGCCCTTTATATAGTCCAGGGGTGATGACTCATCCAGTGTCAACACGAGGTGGACATCTGGTCAACTAGCAAACTGCTCGTTGTGCCTGGCGGTGCCTTTGTGTTGAGCTGTACCACTGTCAGTTGAAGGCGGCTAACTGCTTGTTTGTGGGGGCAAACTACTGGTTAGCAGAGGCGCCCGGCTTGCCTCTGAGTTGTACCAGGCCGTGCCCGGTCCTGGGGGGGTACTGAGAGGTGGCAGGACTGATGACTCACCTGGGCTGGTGTAGGTGTAGACTTCCAGTGCAGAGGCATTGAAGGTGAAGGGAAAAGGCAGTTCCACTGCTATGCAGGGGATTCACGTGACACTATCTATCTATCTATCTATCTGAACAGGATCCATGGCTATTTGATACCCATGCACAATGAGGTTACATTAACATGTATCAATGAGAAATCTTATTCAGTACCCTCCCAGCAATAATAATAAATATTGCTGGAACAAAGGTGGTCTACTGGAGAAAAATTACATGTTCCTGCAAGGAGTGCCGGACCAACCAGTTGTAGTTGATATGGGGTCCTGCATGCCACTCCAACCATCAGTCTTTTGAACCAAGTTATTACAAATCAAGCCTTGGCCCAAACCAGGCCTGGAGTAGAAAACTTCCAAAATCTACTCCTCATATAATTCAGGTATGTTAAATTATAATGCAACAGGTACTACAAGATTAGTAGTTAGGGTATGACAGCTGAGTGGACGGCGCTTGGGATTCGTAGTACAGTACTAAGATTCCGGGTTCGATCCCTGGTGGAGGCAGAAACAAATGGGCAGTCTCTCTTTCACCCTGATGAAATAGGTACCTGGGAGTTAGACAGCTGCTATGGGCTGCTTCCTGGGCGTGTGTAACAAAGAAGGTCTGGTCCAGGACCGGGCCGTGGGGACGCTAAGCCCCAAAATCATCTCAAGATAAGGGCAAAAAGGGCTGAACCTCATTCACTATGTTAAATTATAATGCAACATGTACTACAAGGCTAGTAGTTTGGGTATAAAGAGCTGAACCTGCAGTCCACTGTAAGGGTAAACATCATTTCCTTCACCACCTTTAAAGAACACAATAAAGTTACTTTCACAATTGCAAATAAAAGGAGAGCCTGGATAACAGGAATCCTTCAAACAAGAAATGCCAAACCAATGATGGTATTTAAGATTCTAGTGCTATATAGGATTGGGATATAACATTTTGGAGTGAACGATATGCAAGAAAATGCAGAATAGAACCAGTGAAGAGCAGAGGTGCCATAAGCACAATCAGAGAACACTATAAACATCAGAGGTCCACGGTTGTTCAACGTCCTCCCAGCGACTATTAGAAATATTGCCGGAACAACCGTGGCCATCTTCAAGAGAAAACTAGATTTTCTAAAAAAAAGTGCTGGACCAACTGGGCTGTGGTGGGTATGTGGGCTTGCAGGCCACTTCAAGCAACAGCCTGGTGGACCAGGCTCTCACAAGTCAAGCCTGGCCTTGGGCTGGGCTTGGGGAGTAGAAGAACTCCTAGAACCCCATCAAGCAGGTATCAAGCAGGTAGGATGAAATACTGTTGCACAATAACAGTTCATTTGAAGCTGGAGAAGTTGCTGACCTTGAGAATGTTCAGAGAAATAATAGTGCCCAAGTCCATTAACAAAACAATTTACAATTGGTAAATATTAGGAGGACTGGTTCCAAATATGCACACACAAATAATTCCCTACAAGACCAGGAGGCTTGACGGAAGAGCAAAATATCCCTGTTGAAAAGTAGAGGTGCACAAAGTATGCTAAGAGACAATTCTGTCAACATTGAAGGCCAAAGACTTTTCAATGCTAGCCATCCTTTAATGATGTTCAAATGGAACTTTGTAAACACCCACAAAGAATAACTATTTAACCTGGCTGTAATTCACAATTCACTATGAGCAGCAGTGTCTTAACAGCCTGTTTGACTAGACCACTAGGTGTGGTCGGTGACTAGGCTGTGGAGACATTGTTCCTAGAGACCACCTCTAGGTATACTTCCATCAACTGCCACAATCACCATATTCCCTCCTAATCATACACTCACCAGTCTATCTTCATTTTACTACTGTACTTCTTGAACTTTACTACAGTATTTTACCTTATTTCTGTACCTTTATCTTACCTTACTCATTAAATTTCCTATAATCATTGTACTGTATTCATTATACCCAATGTTTACATTATACCTTCTATGCTCGTTGTGTTCTCTGAATTAAGTGTACATACTCTGGAATTAATATACAGTATTCCCTCTATTCAATAGAATTTTTACATTTTTATTCTGGTTCTCCCTGAATTCTTCATATATACGGTACTACTCATTTTATTCCTATAATCATTATGCACTATATGCACTTTATATTGCATATACTACTCGCAACAGCAGTACAGTAGTACAGTACTCGGTGTACCCCCTGTTCTCATTATTCCACATATTTAATTTCTGGAGATATGCTGGACAGGGGAATACTTTTCTTGACTGGCTGCAATCAAAATACAGGATGGTTTGAATATCTCCATACATAGGGAAAATGGAACACTTGCACCTCATTATGGTATATGCATGTATCAGTGATTGGATCAGCAGTTTTGGATTCCAGGGTTGGGTGCCATGGTCCTGGAGTGGTCTCCAGGGCCCTCAGATCTCAGCCCACTTGATTTTTACCTGTGGGTAATATTGTACTTAAAAGCCATGATTTATCAGGACAAGATATGAAACCTAAATCTTTTAAATGAATGCTTCAGAATGCAATGATCATCAAATGTTTTAATGCAAGTTCATCATGAGTGGAAGAGTCACATCCTCACATGTTTTCAAAGTAATGGCAACCATGTTGCTCTTGTGCATTTTGTGAATAAAGTTACACTTTGATAAAAGGTCTTAATTTTCCCTATTTATGTAGGCCTCTATTTCTAGTTGATTATGTAATTTTTATTTGTAATTTTATTTGTTTATAAGCGTGTATATGTGAAAGTCTTGGTAATGATCTATCAGTTTGTTCAACTGTTTTATGAAGATAAATTTGGTCTTTTATTTTTGTAACCATTGTTTAATTATCTTACTAGGTAGAAGATGAAACTGTTCTTCACAATATTCCATACATGGGTGATGAAGTCCTTGATCAAGACGGAAAATTTATTGAGGAACTCATCCGGAACTACGATGGAAAAGTTCATGGTGACCGAGAAACTGGTTTCATTGATGATGAAATATTTGTTGAGCTTGTGGAGACTCTGGTGCAACAGTATCAGGTAAGTTCGTGGAGATGTCTTAAGTAGTATCAGAGAAGATGGATCTGTAGTAGTATCAAGGGAGTTGGTGGAGATGTCTGTAGTAGTAGTATCAGGGGAGATGAAGACATCTGAGGTAGTATCAGGGGAGATGGTGGAGACATCTGAGGTAGTATCAGGTGTTGATAAGAGATGTCTGTAGTAGTATTGGGAGCTGATGAAAACATGCAGTAGTATTAGGAGAGTTCATGGAAACAGCTTTAGTAGAGTATTGCGAGTTGATAGAGACATCTATAGTTGTATTTGGAGTTGTCTTTAGTAGTATCAGGAGTTGGAGTTGTCTGTAGTAGGGTGTCACAAGTTGGAGACATCTGTAGTAGAGTATCGTCAGTTGTGGAGACATCTATAGTGGTATCAGGAGTTGATTGAGGCATATTTAGTAGTATTGAGAGTCGAAGATATCTGAAATAGCAACAGGGGAGCTGATGGAGATGTCTATAAGAGTACCGGGAATTCATGGAGATGTCTGTAGTAGTAGTACAGTAGTATCGTTTGTATGTAGTAGGTGCTTTTTTTATATATATATAATTACTTGCATCTCTGTGTTTCTGTGGCAGATATCTTTAGAAGTAAAATAGTGTTGGTGAGACTGTTACTAATGAAACATATTCACAGTTTTGTATGTGTAGAAATATATAATGAAATTGTGGAAAAGTACCATTGAGAGTTTGCATAGAGCACTACAAAATTTGTTTTAATTACAGAAAAAGGAAACTTTAAAGAACAAGACTGACCAGAAGGTAAATGGGACTAAAGATGTGAAGACTAAAGATAAAGATGAAGAGGAGGAGGAGGAGGATGTTGAAGAAGAGGAAGAGGAGGAACAAGATGAGGAAGAGGATAGTAATACACACAATAAAGAGGTGTGATGTCATCTGTCTTGTTTCATGCCCCTTTTATTATCACCACACTATTACAGTATGTTCACTATCACTATATTACAAGACGTTCACTATCACTATATTACAAGATGTTCACTATTGCTATATTACAAGATGTTCACTATTGCTATATTACAAGATGTTCACTATTGCTATATTACAAGATGTTCACTATTGCTATATTACAAGATGTTCACTATTGCTATATTACAAGATGTTCACTATTGCTATATTACAAGATGTTCACTACTGCTATATTACAAGATGTTCACTATTGCTATATTACAAGATGTTCACTATCACTATATTACAAGATGTTCACTATCACACCTTATCCACAACACGTCTGAGTGTCATGCTCCTGGGCTCCTGAGAAACCTCGGCATCTTGATAGCATTAAGGGCGAAGCATGAGGTGTTACAGGTGATCATGCTGGGGTGGTGAGCCTTTAGTTCCAGGGTTGCACCCCTCACAACCAACCCCCTAGGATGATCCCTGCCCCCCCCCCCCATAACACCTGCCCTCCAACTGAAAATTATCACACTTTATCATAAGATCATTATTTCACCATGTGACACGAGGTTCACTATCACACCATATCACAAGAGGTTCATTATCACACCATATCACAAGAGGTTCACTATCACACCATATCACAAGATGTTCACTATCACACCATATCACAAGAGGTTCACTATCACACCATATCACAAGAGGTTCACTATCACACCATATCACAAGAGGTTCACTATCACACCATATCACAAGAGGTTCACTATCACACCATATCACAAGAGGTTCACTATCACACCATATCACACGAGGTTCACTATCACACCATATCACAAAATCACTGGAATGATTTGAGTTTGCCTTCAGCTAAACACAATGTTGAAGTTTGTTTTCTAAGATAAGTGAATTAAGTTATGTGGTATGATATGAAGGTTGTGGTTATGCTTGCTTGGTGCAAGTGTTGTAGAAGTGAATGCTGTACACTCCCTGTTACCAATATGTCTCGTGTTACATATTAGTAGCAAGAGAGGTCATTGGCTCTTTTGCCCAATATGGCTCATCTTGCTGAAAATTTCCCATAATAACGTCAAATTATTGGTTTGCAGGATGAGGGTTGGGAGGGATCAAATTCGTCTGGAACAAAGGGTTTCCCATGTGCTGCCATATTCCAAGCTGTGTCAGCTCTTTTCCCTGATAAGGGCTCAGCCGAGGAATTAAAGGAGAAGTAAGATATATATATAGTATTGTAGCACACATTACATACTGGTAATATTTTTTGTGTGATATAATTAATAATTATATGATTAGAAATGTGTGTAATTACCTCAGTTAAAGAAAGCCAGGCTCATGATATCCTGTCTTTATATTCTTTACTATATAGGATTTTGAGTTTACAATTTGCCGAGGCATCATGGGTCAACTAACACTTTTGCAGACCGTTAATGTATTTTACTATCTTCAGTGGCTTTTGCAGTAATCAGCGGTAAGCCTGTCTTGAGCCCTTGAACCCCCAACCAATCCCTGAACCCCAGACGAATTGGGACGTGCCAGTCTGTAGCCCCTTATGGGAATGAGAATTTCTCTGGTCGGTCCTCATTTCTCCTTTATGGTGACAGAATTTACCCACATTTTACATGGGTATTTAAAATAAGATTTGCATCATGTATTTGCAAAAAGATTGGCTAAGGAAGTGGAAGCTGAATTTTTTTTAGATAGTATAATGTGTTATATTCGTCGGCCTGATTACTGCAGAATCACTTTAGATACTAAAACACATCAACAGTCTGCAAAAGTGTTAATTGACCTATGATGCCTTGGCAAATTGTTTTGTTGTGCCGTACTGGACTACATTTACATTTGGATTCATGTATCCCTTTACCCCTTCTAATGTCTTCAACTCCCCACCTCTATACAGTACTGATGAAATTCTTTGTTGTACTGTTTTACCATATCTCATTTGGATATGTGTGGGTATGGGAGTTTGCTAATGCTGAAGTGTGTGTGTGTGTGTGTGTGAATTATAGTTTAATCTACCTTTTCCAGATACATAGAACTGACTGACCCTACAGCTCTTCCACCTGAATGCACTCCCAATATTGATGGTCCCAATGCAGAGAGTGTTCCACAGGAACAGACAATGCACTCCTTCCACACACTTTTCTGTAGACGCTGCTTCAAATATGATTGTTTTCTGCACCGTAAGTGTTTTTCTTCAGTTTTATTGGTACACAAATATCATTTTACTATGCAAATTACACATGGAAATTGGTTGATATTTTTTTGGGATAGATCATTCATGTTATGTTTTCCCTTATTATATTTTCCAGATTAATAATAGTTTGAGTAATTTGCAGATGTATATAGAGCAGTTGAAGTTAGGATTTAAATATAGGTTTTTGGTATATGAATGTGTAATAAATATAGGTGAGGTGAGGAATGAGAAAATTAAAATTTTTGATAAAGTTAAGAGGAAGAATCAGTTAAGACATTAAGATATAATTTTGATATGGGATGGGAGTGTAGTGTTCTAGAGATAAAAAATTGTATGGGAGCCTCACTGTGATATGAGTGTTGAGATAATGTCGTCTCTGGTTCTTGGCTTTTGCAATACCTTCCTTTTGACAGGTCTTTAGATATGAGGTACTCTAACATTTTTCAGTATGTCAGAGTCTTAGGAAAGAGCATGGTCATGAAAGATTATTATTGGTTTGAAGAAATTGTAATATAGTGTGCGATAAACAAAACTGGGAAAATGTGAAGTGATCTTAGATTTGGGGGAAAGAGGGTGTGCTAAATCATAGGGAGAAGATAAAGTGGACTTGGTGTTGTGTTGTGATGTAGTTGATGTTATTGCTGGCAGGTTGATTTATGGAATAAATTACCAAATTATCAGGTACCATAATAGACATAGGATCGCTGGATTGTTTCAAGTGCAGGTTAGATACATAAATAAGTGATTTTAGGTGGATATAAATAGAAGTTGCCTCATTTGGGTCTCTAGGGTTTCTGCAGTTCCCTTTATTCTTAGGAGATATTGTTGAGGTAGCTGTGGAACTACAATGGGTCTTTCAAAATATCTTTATGGTGACATGGTTATTTTTTGGGGGAGCCTCTTGTGGACTTCCTGAAGCTATCTTGCGGAGATGGCTCCCAGCTACTGGATCGCATCATCTGCAGAGTTCAGTTCGGGCTATTGCGTACCAGAGCTAGAACCTGGCCCCCCCCCCCCCCCCTCACAAGAGGAGCAGGAAGCAGGTGACACTACCACCTCACCAGAGAAGGCACCCAGAAAGTCAGCAAACCAATACTTACCAGTGCTGGGTTCAAATAAGATCAAAACCTCACAACCCACTGAATAAACATCCCAATAATGTAAACAAATGATTGAATCTCAAACAAGCGTGCACTTATTCGTCCCACCTGTCTCTCCTGTTTGGGAAGAGGGTGTGTTGGGGCTCACGCTGTTTACTGGTTTGAGCAGTCACCTTATGCTGATGAGTCTCATGTAGAGCGCCTGGATAGTCTGTTATCTGTTGTTGGCCTTGGTGCTTTTCAACTAAGTGCCTCTGGACCTCATGTGTGGTTTGTTTTTTTGTATACTGTTAGTATACTATGGGCCTGGTCTTTTAGAGTGCTTAGTGCTGCATGTGTTCAGGATTCCCATCCCTGAGTGCTCTATAGTGTTGCCCCTGCACTGACAAAGTTCTCTTCTCTAGTATGTTTTAAGTGTTCCTCCCTGCTTGGGGTAGTCCTTGCCTTGGGTGAGTCAGGAGTCACGATGCTCTTCTGTCTTAACACAGGTCAGGAGCAAGCTTGACTGGTAGGGTGCATTGATGGCTCATGTGCTTGTATATACAGTGTACCGGGGTTGGCCTTCACAGTCATGTAACCCAGGCTGTGTCGGCTTACTTTTAGGTCAGGCGGTGCATCCCCAGTGCCTGGGTATCCTGCATAATTTACCCTTCAGGCCCTGGGACTTCCTTGTGGGTTTGGTGTGCCAATGGATACTTTTTCCAAACCCGTGTGTAAGTTTGAGGGTTGCTTATCATCTGTGCCACAGGGTAATGATAATTCATTGTGCCTCTACCATGCTGTCTGCTGGGCCAAAGACACCTACAACCACCCCACAAACTCTGTTGGATTTGTTCTTTCCATGTGAGGACATTAAGGTGCTTGGTGCAGGTGCTTTAATGTCCACTGTGGCATCATTGTCAGCTTTGTCCAAGCTGTATGCACCTGTACTGGGGGCAGCAACCACATTCTACACTGCTTGCCTTGCTTGTCGACAGGCTATCTTAGCCCAGTCTTAGTCAACTTTGACCCTGGTCCTTTTTTGCCTCTTCTTTTTCCAGAGGATATTGTTGGTCAGTTTTTATCTCCTGAGGCCGTGTCTTGTTGGCCACTTATGGTCTTGTTTTGTTCCCATTTCGTTTCTGGAAGTGGTCAGGTAGGGCTGGGTCATCACCTGCTGTTGGACGAGGTTTGCCCATGGTGAAGCAGGATTTTGGGTCATATATTCCCGTGGCTGGTTCATCATCTGTTGGTCAGCACCATGTTCATGCTTTGCTGAGAGCTCCTGCTTTTTGTGGTTCATGCAAGTCCTTTCATGGTTCACCCCTTTGATGGGGCAGGGGGGCAGCTCGACCAATTTGCTAGCTCCTGGTCCCACGATTTGTGGGTCAATTGGTCGTTTCGAGTGGCCTGCCATGGAGTTAGTTGGTCCCTTCCCCTTTCCAGGGTTCAGGGTTTTTGTGGCAGACCTATTCCCCTCACTGGTATCAGGTCATTTCAGAGTGGGTCGCTTCTGCATGTCCTCAGTGTTCTGAAATGTCTTTCCGGTTCTGAAATGGAATCCTGGTCACTAAAATCCTGTAAATTAAAATTTTTCCACAAGTTTATATTGTAAAGTAATATGAGCTGTTGATTCAAAATGCTTAGATTGACCAAACAATGGTAGTGCTGTGGCTGCCTGCCTAACTCTGTGAACATTATGAGCAGCATTGTGTTCACTGATATCTGGATATTGTACATAGTCTTTATCACAGTCAGGGTTCTTCTATAATAGTACAAATGCAAAATAATAGCAGTCACATATATATTTTGTTATTTTTAAGCGATGCTGTTCCTTGTCTGAACTCTGGGGAAAGGGGGGGGGCTCTGCTTGGTCCGCTGTCCTTTGGTACTGGATGCTGTGGGTAGCTCGTCTGTTGAATTCTTGGGGTAAGGTTCTATGCACAGTTCATGTCTGGGAGTATCCAACACACTCATGAAGGTCTGTCCCAGTTCCTTCCTGTCTTTACTGTATGGATCCTTGATGTTGTCTTCTCGCAAAGCCTTATGTGGCTTTGGGAGGCATTCAGGCACCCTGATGTGAATCCCCTTGCATTAGAGTGGAATCAGCACCTTCCTCTTTATGCAGCTCCATGTCCCAATTATGAGGTCCTCGGTGTGGATGCTTTTCGGCTGAACAGGTCTGGGTTGGGGTTTCTGTACTTCTTTCCCTGGTTCTGCTGTTGCTTAGGGTCTTGGCCAGGTTGGAGTCCTACCATGGAAAGGCGGTCCTTCTGGCTCCTTGGTAGCCAATTCAGTTATGGTTTCAGGTGCTGTTTGCTCAGTGTTTGAACCCAGACGTTTTTTCTCGGCTCCGCCTCTTTCCCAATGATGTAGCTTTTTGTTTTTTAGCGTGTGGATGGACGAGCGCACGTCTGTTTTGAAAGATTCGGTCATTTCTTTACATTGTTGGGGTAGTTTATTTGGCAGGTTGTGAGGCTTCACTCTCCTTTGAACCCAACAGTAGTTTGTGTTGGTTTGCTGACTTTCTTTGTGCCTTCCCTAGTGAAGTGCTGAGTTTCACCTGCTTCCTGCACCTTATGTCAGAGGTGGTAGGCCTGTTTGACTCTGGTCCCCCGGAAGGCTGAACTGAACTGAACTTTTTGGCTAATGTGACCTAGTATGTACTGTAATTGGAAGCTATCTCAGGGAGATTTCTCCAGGAAACCAATAGGGCTAACTCGGGAATTGAAGTTTTATTACATTCAACATTGGCTATTCATCACAATTGTTGTATATAATAGCACCATAACAGGCAAAGTGATAGATAATAAAATTGAATATGTCTAGAAAGGTTTGTGCAAGAGGCAATTTTTTTTTTTACATTTTGGATGATAGGTTAGGAGTGATGAAAGTAAAAATGAATTACAGTATAGATTCTCTTTCTAGTGAACGTTGAATGTGTGATTAGAAGTTTTTCGTTCTAGTTTTTGTTTTGTCACTAGTTACCTACATGGTTGTTTGTATATGTGGTGAGGTGTGTAAGGGAGATGGCTGAAGACCAGTCGATGTGTGAGGCACCGAGAATGTGGGTAGGGTAGATGTATATGAAGCACACTGAGAATACGGGTAGATGTGGTGTACTAGGCAGACCAAGAAGCAGAGTATGTGTGATTTATGAGGAAGAATGAGATGATGGGTAGCTGTGTATGTGGAAGACTGAGAAGAGGGTTAGATATGGTGTAGGAGGCAAACCAAGAAGCGAGTGTGTGTGTAGCGTGCATGAGGAAGAATGAGAAGAAAGGTAGATGTGGTGTATGAGGAAGACCAATAAATAGATGGATATGTGTGTGAGGCAGACTGAGAAGAAGGGTAGGAATGATTTATGACAGTGCATTGAGACTTGATACATGAAGAATGAGCTAGAGATAAAAATATTACTTGGTGAGTGTTTTGAGAATTATAGAGGAGGTACAAAGTACATAAAACATTGTGTTTAATGTGAAAGCACTGTAATTCTATTAACTATTATTATGGATGTACAGTGCTAGAATGTTAGTGAATTATTACATACTTTATTACTCATGAAATAACAAGTCATATTAATGTACCATATCACTGTAAAGATTTTTTGTCTTGGATGAGTGAGTTTGTTTATTGTATTGCATGAAGTTTGTATGACATTCATACAAATAGGTAAATTATCCCATTTCTGTACTGTTTGTTTAATTGTATGTATATTGCAAGTAATGATTGTGGTAACTGTTGGCAGGTGTTGTGCTTGTAAATGTTGCAAGTAATGTTTGAATTTGTTTGGAAATTGTATGGCATGTCATCATAATGAAAGTTTTTGTAATATAATAATATAGTAAATGGTTTATTCATGCTTCTCTGAGAGTTTATAAGAATATAAATTTTTAAAAGAAGATATGAAGTAAATTCTGATACTTCATGCATAAATTTATCATGTGGTGATTGATTTCTTTTGAGATGAAACTAGAAGATGCAAGGTGGAAAGTGCCATACAATTGTGAGGGCTTTCCAGGAGTAGGTGAAATCTTTAACCCCTAATTCGAACCTCATAGATATCTGTATCGGCTGGGATAAGAATCTGAGATGTGTCAAAAAAAGGCAAAATTATGATTGAAAACTACACAATGATGAATTTCTGGAAGAAATACTAGAACTGTGTGGGACTCTTGGATAGCCTAAACAGAAATGGTGATTGAATGCGAGACTCGATGAACGGTGAAAGCCCCGCGTGACTTGTGAACTTGCACGCTTCTGGGTTGAGGAGCAGTAGTCTTACAGTGTAATCTTCCCTACAGCCACCAAGGGAAGCACAGACGCCCCAGGTAAGGGAAAGCGAGTCTTCCCCGAGCGTCTTGCGGCCACCTTGCTAGCTCTCCCACTGTGGGACCCACTTTCCCCAGCTCCCCTGTAGGATTGTGGGACAAATGCTCTTGGTTTAACTTGGGGTTAAATAACTGGGGCAAGCTTTTTGTGGGCTATGGGAAGCTTGTTAGTTTTTATTCTGCTTATAAATAACAGATGAAAAGGTGCTGTTGCAGTGCATGTTAGCTTCAAGTTTGGCTCCTGGTTGGTGTGCCTGTGTGCTGCCTTCTGACTTGCTGGTCTCTCTCTTGGCCCACTGGTCTCATCCCAAACAAACTTCTTCAGTTCTTAACTTGATGGTCTGACCCACATCTCTTAAGTAAAGACTTGCTTAAATGAGATGCTGGTAAGTTATTCATATGCTTTCATGTATTACAGGAATAAGTATAAATAATTCTGAATGTTTATGCAAGCATTTTCTTGTATGACCCTTTAGGGATAAAATGACAGCTCTTCTATCTATATTTACAATACTGTATATAGCAAGTAGGTATCATAGCAGAATAAGTAACTGTCATACTTTTATTTTATGTTATACTTTATGTTGACATCCATTAACCCTTAGACCGTGCAATACATACATATATGATTTGACAAAAAATAATTTAACATTAGTTTTTAAAACTTGCACAAACACTTTCCAATTCTTTTTGCATAATCAATATGTGAAAGTTGTAGGTCAATATTTGTTGAAATGAAGTCAAGAAAAAATAACCCCCAAAAAAAACACAAAATATAGGGATAATTATAATAATTTAGGGGATATATTTAGAATATACTTTATATAAGTGAAAAACCCCTAATATTGTCCCTAATCATCAAAACAACCTAAAGAGACAAAGAAAATATAGTTTGAAATCAGATAAAACAAACAGAAAAAAAATTAAAAGTACCAAGTTTTGCGAGTTGTGACTGATTTATTTGTAGACCAATTTCATTCTATCTTCACATAGTTATGAAAACATATGCATTCTCCAGGTTGTAAAGGGTACAACAAAATCACATAATAAACAAAGGAGAAAAAACTAAAATCTTAAAAAATACCCCTAAAAAATATTCTTGGGACATGATAAAAGTAACATATATTAATTAACAGTGGACAATATATATATATATATATGATATAAAACAAATTAGATCATATTAACATAGTTATTCATTATTATTTGTGTTATTATGTATTACACATAGTTATTCATTATTATTTGTGTTATTATGTATTACTCAGCAATGATATAAAGGCACCAACTGCATATCCACTTTGTGGACACTTCTTACTACTATTGTTCTTCTTTGAGCATAGGTCAGGTGCTTGCATCTCTTTATTGCTGCATAATCCTTCAGTTCCAGTTATTAGGTGCTGTTCTCCTTATCAATAAAATGTTTTTATTTACGTTTTAATTAAATTTTCACTCTGCCAGATTATGACTGGGCATGAAATTATTAGATGTATATACAGTACAGAGAATAAGTCAGAACACCGTAACTGGAACATATAATCCCCCTTCCCCTCCAACATATGAAGTGATTGATGATGTTTTCTCCAACATATATTAAGTGATTGATGTTGTTTTGGTACATCCTCGATCCTTTTCAAGATTTTTCATGCTTCTTCATTTCCTCTTCACCTCTTTTCACCTCACCTTCCCTCTTGCCTTATATTGGCACATGCTTGCACTCTTTCTTGTCGCGACTTGATTAGGCGCCGAAACATCACCACTTTCATTTCATGTGTGGGTTGTGTTGTTATAGATGTATATAAATGGGAGTGACATTAAGCGTGTCATCTGGGTATTCCCCTTCCTGTCCACCCCACCAGTAGGCAACTTTTGCCCTCCCCGCTTCCCTGCATCAACCACACCCTCACAATACTGCCATTCACAACACCAGCACCAACATAACACAATACCAAAACACCATCACCTCTACACCTACCTCCCGACTATGATCGCCAAAACCACATATTACATCAAAACGCTCTCACAGCACCACACACACTAACACACAATACCATACCACAAGAAAACCATGGAGATGCTTACTACAGTGCCGTAGTGCTTGAATAAAGGGGAAGGAAAGACCTAAAGTATGTTTATGTGTAAGTGTATTAAAAAAACAAATTTTTGGATGTAACCTACAAACTTTGTAGGTTAAACTTTGAAACTTTGTAGGTTTTTAATACTGTACATTTACACACACATTAGGTCTTTCCTTCACTTTCAAAACGACTATTCTATTAATACCATACCACCACCACACAGATCTTCACCACAGCACAACATAACCACACCAGAACACCACCTCCACAGCACATACCACATCACATGCTATACCACACAACCACCACAACTCACCACAAGAAAAATGTTAAAATTGCTAAGGGTATAATTAGTTTGGAGAAAAAATTAATAAAATTAAATTTTACATTAGAGGAAGTGGATATAATATGCCTAAATATTTTATTCGTGGTTTCAAATATATAAAATCAATATTGTACTATTAAAAGCTGGTCACTCACTTTGAAATGTAGCAGAATCATTCAGAATGACTTTTACTGTACTGTACTTTGATCCTATAAAATATGAAAGTATTTGTAGAATCCATTATCCTAGCCTGTCATTTTATCCTGGTTTAACTCCAGACTTCTTGTTTGGTTTGAGCCTTGATCTACTGGTCCAGTGTTCTCCACAGCTCTGTAATGCATAACACCTCTCTGTTCTATATCACTGCTGTAAGAGCAACACAGCTTTTGTTAAGTAGTATGCTTATGTTCAGTTTTTGAGACATCAATCAATAACATTGTTGTTTCCTGCTATTTTGAAGTAAATTGTGATTTGTTTATGAAATCCAATGTGACAGTAAAAATCATAGTTAAACTTGAGGTAATTGACACACAATCTGTAAAACTAATACTTAAATCAATGTGAAGTGTATTTTATAGTTTTCATTTACAACTAATTTATACTCATTATGTTGATTGAGGCTATTTTGATGTGCCTTTACAAATTTCTGGGGAGAACACTGGTCTAACCCCCTAAACCTGTTAGTCCATCCTTGTATGTGGTGGTGTCATCCATAATGTGGTTGTGTAGTCACTGACATGGTGGACTGTTTGCCCACATTGTGGTCTGATCACTGAAGTGGTAGTCTGGTTGCCGATGTAGTGGTCTGATCACTGACGTGGTGGTTTAATCGTTGACGTGGTGGTCTGATCGCTGATGTGGTGGTCTGATCGCCGACGTGGTGGTTCGATCATTGGCGTGGTGGTCTGATCGTTGATGTGGTGGTCTGATTGCTGACATGGTGGTCTGATCGCTGACATCATGGTCTGACCGCCAATGTGGAGGTCAGATTGCTGACATTGTGGACGGATTACTGATGTGGTGGTCAGATTGCTAACATGGTGATCTGATCGTCGACATGGTGGACGGATTGCTGACATGGTGGTCCAATCACCAACATGTAGGTCAGATCTCTGATGTGGTGGACTGTATGTTGACATAGTGGTCTGATTGCCACTGTGGTGATTGATCACTGACATAGTGGTCTGATTGCCACTGGTGATTGATCACTGACATGGTGGTCTGATTACCACTGTGGTGATTGATCACTGACATGGTGTTCTGATTGCCACTGTGGTGATTTGATCACTGACATAGTGGTCTGATTGCCACTGTGGTGATTTGATCACTGACATGGTGGTCTGAGTGCCGACTTGGTGGTCCAATTTCTGGTCTAATCCCTAACCTGTGAGTGACCTGTGATATTTTGAGTGACTTGCAGAAATGTCATTACAGCATTTATGACAAGATTGTTACAGTTTAAAAGTGATTTAATACAGACTTGCATCTTGTGACCTATGACCAGGGCTTATTGAGGCATAGTTTGACTAATGATTTATGCTTTTGACCTTTGACCTTCATTAATAAATGATAGTATTATTCATGCTGTGAAGATTTATCTTTGAAGATTTCCTGTCTAACATTGGATGACTTAATTAGATAATAAAAGTACTGTAATTGCAACCTTTATTTTGAGGGTGTGTGTGTGTATAAGTTAATCTTTTTAATGTACAGTACTTGTAAAATTTGACTAATGACGTTAACATGTATAAAGTTTGACTTGTTTAACATATGTCCTGCAACAATAACACACAGTATGGTGACTTGTGGCACATGATTGAATGACTCAGAGCTTGTATTAAATTTTTATTTTACTATGTGTAGCCTGTAACAGTGCTTCTATTCATAATGTATGGCATGAAAAATAAGACGTGTTACAGAGGACTTAGTGGCATGTAAGGTGGCCCATTAAAGTCTGGAGTGTAAGTTTAGAAAGGTCAATGTCTCAAAAGGGCCAAAGGCTAGACAAGGGAAGCAGTGATGAAATAATTAAGCTAGTACAGCAACTTTAATGCACGGGAGTGTTTGCCGTAGTATACGACGTCAGTGTGGGCGTAAGGACAAGTGTGTGGTGGATTCGGCACTGTCTGGCTTGTCCGCCATCGCACTCGCCCGGTGTCCAGGTAAGTGACAACTCCAGTGAGTATTCACCTGGGGCAATTGGCAAGCTATGTACACAGGTCTTGGAGTAACTTCACACAAAGGAATGGGCCTCTGACCAGTTCCATAGTGTCCTTAAAAAGTATGCATCATACATGTATTGCCTTAGATAATATTAACTACTCCTATTAGATTTCTAATGCATTTTGGGATTCATGAACAGTGTACCACAAATGCACTTCTGTGGGGCAGGAAATAGTACTGCTTATAACAGTGCAGGTGGTGTGCTAAAATATAATAGTCTACAAATATTGATGATAATTTATATATTATGAATACAAAATTCTTCAGAAGGTATCTTATTATTTTGTTGATACAGTGAAGGGTGTGAAGTTTATTAGTATTTGACATAGAAGTCTGCATGGTGAAGTGATGGTTAGTTTGGATTACAGGTAATGGTGGGTATCACCAACACACATTTATACTATGCATTTTCTCTTGCTGAGATCAAATCTTTCTTTTTCTATTGGTAAATCAGAGTTTTAAAGGCAGTAGAGTGATTACTCATGATTGCCCATGAAAATTCTAATTTGCAAGTTAACGAATCACTTCGGTAAAGTTCATGTTTGTTTTCTTGGGTAACCCACGCTGCAGCCTTGCATCATTGCCTTCATCGTTTTCTTTCTTCTACTTTGTTCCTTCATTTATAAATTGTCTAATTCCTAGGATGGCTACTTGGATTTGTTTACTTTTAATGCTTTCCTACTTATATACTTCCTGAGACAATAATGTACAGGGATTCCCTGACTTAACAACATCTGATCTTATGAACAGGCTCTCAAGTCCCCATTTGTACCAATTTTTATCAACAATTCTAAGGTACCCACATTATATGCTATGCTACTAATGCACTATTACAGTTACTTATTGTTACAATTCCTTACAAATTTCACTTTTTACTGTCTTCTTCATTTAGTAATTAGACCTTATTCCTGAAGCATTAAATGAAACAAGCAGGACAATTCTGCCTTGAAAGATAAATAGAAAGCATTTTTCTTGTTACTTCTTCAAATAAGTTTTCATAATTCATGAACATACACCACTTATATCATTGTGCTTAGGAAAATCCTAATTCAAGTAGGTTACTTACTAACACAATTTTTTGGAACACACTCAAATTCTAAGTTAGGGACTGAATTAACTAGCTTGGACAATCGTATAATTACTTGTTTAGGCAATTTTGTACTTGCTTAGACAATAATACATTTGCTTGCTTAGACAGTCATTCTTAGGCAGTCATACAGTTGTTTAGACAATCATATACAGTATTTGCTTGGTCAATCAGTCATATACTTGCTTGCATAGGCAATTTACTTAGGCAATCATGTACTTGCTTATGCAATCTTATTTCCTAGACAATCATATACTTAGGCAATCATACACTTGCTTAAGCAATCATGTACATACTTGCTTTGGAGATCATACACATGCTTTGGCAATCATATACTTGGGCAACCATATACTTGCTTAAGCAGTCATATACTTTCCCTACTGATACAAGAACGTTGGAGCTTTAAGGAAAGAGAGATCCCAGAGGTAATCAAATAAATGGATTTTATACGCAGTACATTAACAGTGAGAACTATGAAGATAGTGGTATTTTTTCATGGATATTCCTGCACTGGTTTAAGCCTCTGGCTGGCCTATTAAGTGCTGCTCGTTTCTGTTTTACCTAGGCGGTGTATGAGTATTTATGACTCATATGTTTGCATCAGTAAGATTATGCCCACTGTGTTTAACAACTGCTGTTAAATCTTAGTTGAAATCTTACTTGGTTTGTAATTGCACTGTGTTAGATAATGTTCCAGTGGTCTGTCAGGCATTTCTCCACAGTGCTGACATTCCTCTCATCATCTGGAACTTGTAAGGCTGGTTCTAGAATACCATGTGGATATTCTGGAACCTTGGATCAGCCTTGGATACCCATGTGTGTCTCATGCACATGTATATCCACACCTCATGCCATGTAAGTGCACTTCTGTTTTTCTACTGCTCCCTTTCATATAATGGTAGGTGTTATTTACAATTTTCTATTAACTATATGAAGGTCAAGGAAGGAACATGATAAATACAATGAAATATGCCTGAAGATAATAGAAAAGTCAGTCACAGTAGCAAGGAGAGCCAGAGCAAAGATACTAATACTTGGGGATTGTAACTAATCTGGAAAGCTGCAAATGCCGTTCCAATATTCATTGAAGGGAACAGATATGAAGCACTAAACTATAGACCAGTGTGACTAACATGTATTCCAAGCAAGATTCTAGAAAGTCATCAGGAAAAGAATTGTTGAACACTTTTGGATACAGTAGTAATTTTATATCGGGCACAACACGACTTTAGAGAGGGAAAATCGTGCTTAACAAACTTGATTGAATTCTATGACAAGTTCACTAAATTAAGACAAGAGGAGGAGGATGAGGTAGACTACATCTTCCTAGACTGCCAAAAAGCTTTTGACACAGATAATTCCCCACAAAAGAATAACACACAAGATGGAGAGACATGCAGGGATACCAGGAAAGGTACTGGATTGGGTACAGTAGTACTTGACAGACAGAAAACAAAGGGTTATAGTCTGAGAGGCTGTATCAGGCAGGAGAGGAGTGGAATTTGATGTTCCCCTAGAATCATTGCTGTTTTTAAATTTACGTAAAGGACCGAGGGGAGCCGGTCGGCCGAGCGGACAGCACGCTGGACTTGTGATCCTGTGGTCCTGGGTTCGATCCCAGGCGCCGGCGAGAAACAATGGGCAGAGTTTCTTTCACCCTATGCCCCTGTTACCTAACAGTAAAATAGGTACCTGGGTGTTAGTTAGCTGTCACAGGCTGCTTCCTGGAGGTGAAGGCCTGGTCGAGGACCGGGCCGCGGGGACACTAAAGCCCCGAAATCATCTCGTGATAACCTCAAGATATAAAGACCTCGCAGAGGGAGCGAGCTCGTACATATCCATGTTTGCAGATGATGCAAAGTTAATGAGGAGACTATGAACTGAAGAGGACTGTAGGGTGCTGTAAGGAGACCTGAATAACCTTCAGGAGTGGCCAGGTAAATGGCTGTAGGAATTCAATCCCAATAAATGTAAAGTAAAGAAGATGGGTAAGGGAGAGAGATCTGTACATTATTTAACTATACAGTACCATAATGGGAAGGCAATCAGTCTGTCTCTGGAGAACGGATCAGAGACTCCGGAGTGCAGTCTCTGTGGCATGGTGGTAAGACGCTCGCCTGGCATTCCGTGAGCGATTTGTCCTGCGTTCGTATCCTGGCCGGGGAGGATTAACTGGGCGCACATCCTTAACTGTAGCCTCTGTTTAATTCAACAGTAAAATGGGTACTTGGTTGTAAAAACGATTCTTTGCGGGGGTCGTATTCCAGGGAACATAGGATTAAGGACTTGCCCGAAGCGCTACGCGTACTAGTGGCTGTACAAGAATGCAAGAACTCTTGTATATATAAATAAAAAAAAAAATTACAAGAGAAAAAGACCTGGGAGTAGACATTATCATCCCAACAATAGTGCCAGCTCACATGAATGGAATAATAACAGCATATGCGAAGTTAGCAAACATAAGAACATCGTTAAGAATGTAAACAAGGAGGCTTTCATGTGCATACACATGTCCTTTGTGACACCATTACTTGAGTATGCAGCTCCAGCATGGAACCCACACCTGTGACGATGTGGATTCATAGAAACTTGAGAATATTCAGAGATATGCAACTGATTAGTACTGTACCAGTATTGAGAGGCCTCAGCTATGATGACAGTTGAGAGAACTCTGCCTCACAACCTTAGGGGTAAGAAGAAACAGAGGGGATACGACAACTATGTACAAGATCCTGAAGGGAATAGGTAAAATAGATAAAGTTTCCTATTTAAATTAAAAAGTAGTAGGACAGTGGTGGAAGCTAGATATATAGTTGAGTCAGAATGATGTAAGGTGCATCCATTATAAATTTTAAAGATCTAGACTGCTAGGGCTTGTTATGGCTTGGATTCTAGTTACAAGTGATTCAAGATTTGTTTCAAGTTTAGAGAGATTTTCGGTTTTTGTCACTTGATATGTATGTAATGCCTTTATGGCTCTGTTTTGTAGTTTCCATGGTTTTGATTTTTCTTTTTGGGAGTGAACAGGGCAGGGGCTCTGCAGTCTAAGTTGGGTCTGATGAATGTAGTGCTTGGTGCCAGTCTTTTGTTCAGATATAACTGCCTGTGAGTTGTTCTTCCCTTCACATACTGTATGTGCTTACCTAAGGTATTCCTCTTCTCAATCCATATTCCTTGATGTTTGTAGTCTGCTTCATATTCTGGTACTTCATTGTGTATGGTGAGGTGCATTTGCAGGTCAGATCTTGCATAGAACATAGCTTGATTTTTCAATATATATATTTGTGCCTTAATACAAGACAACTGTGTCCTATTTTGTAGTCTGTTGTGCTTTTATCTACACTTGCTATGAAGACTGGGTCATCAGCATAACTATTGAGGTTTGTGTAGGGTAACAGCTTGATCATAACAAGCTTTTACAAGATACTGAATAGAGTTTGGACTGAGAACTTTTTGTGATGTGATAATTTCTATGGTCTTGTATAAGAAAAGGTGTCCTTGGATTTATACTGTGATTTTCAGGCACTACGGTAGTCATGAACCCAGCTACGTAACTTAACCCTTGGGGCCCCCCCCCCCCATCTTCAGTCAATGATTGTAGTCTTATGTCTTCCCAAACTACTGAAGGGAATACCAAGGAAAATTAACCAGGACTGGCCTCTTCATTGACTGAGTAACATCTCTACATACCATCTTCATCTTTGGCCTCTTCTACTGTCATACCTTTTGTTAGCTCTTAATTTCCTGTACCTGTTCTTTAGGTAATACTTCTATTAAGTTTACACAGCTTAACTAAAGGAATACTATTGTATTCTCATGTTTTAAGCATAGCTTCTGCTCCCTCTAGGATATTTAATGTGCAGGGAAGCCATCTGTAATTAGTATACAGAGCTGTATATATATATACCTGATATAACTATTATCATCAGCATTACTGTCATTTAATGTTAGTTAAAATACTGTTAAATAGATGGAGGTGTCTTGTAATCCTTTGTCTACGCTCTACAGGCTTGGCAACATCTCATCCTCGGCCACATGGGGGAAAAAGAAAAAGTCCAGAATTACGAGCTTTATCTGAGCCATGTTCTCCATTCTGCTATTTACATCTGGTGAGTATTTAATTTATAGTTTATCTTTACATGGTTTGTAACAAATTAGTGGCACAAGTATGACAAATTAGTATTACAGTATTAGTACTGTATTATTATTGGCATGTTACTCGGGTTATATGTTGTATTAGTGGATTACATTACATGTACTGCCAGGATATTTTGTACAGGTGAGTGCTTAGATCAAAGAATTCAGGATGTAATGCTACTTGAGTAATGTATATTGAATTAATAAATAAAACAGTGATCTATAATTTTGAGGAAAAGCATTAAAAGTGCAGAAGAATGAAGCCATAATGGGTTGGAAATTAAAGACTAACCAGGCTTCCCTCACAAGTGTGTAAAGGCTGCCTCTCAATGTCTCACTTGTAAGATATTTACTCTTGAAGCTAATATTACAGTAGTTTCTTTAGTTCAGACTAGTTGCTGTAGTACTGTATATGATTGTAGCCTCAGTGACCCATCATACAAATGTAGCAAGTAAATATGCATGGAATGTAAGACATTGTCTACCTCATTCACAAATCCACAAATGGAGAGGTAAATGTACACACACTTGCACCCTTTCTTCTAGGGAACATCCATGACTACAGCAGCAGACTAAACACAGAAGATGAGGGGTATGTTGCCAGAGAGCCGAGATTGGATTGCAATTGTCCCCAAGAGGAGGACTGGGCTTGCACAAAACAAAGAACCTCCACCAACCAATGTGCTATTTGATGGACTGCAATCCAAACAAATGGCAACTTAGGCAACTGGATGTAGGGAAGGGCACAATTGCCTACTGTGAATAAGAAGCCATTGAGAAAAAACATAAAAGTGAGGGGCAACGGCCTTCTTGTCAGGCATCTGTATACAACAAAAAATCTGCCACTTGTCCAGGGAAACCAAGGGGTTGTCCACCAGCCAGGGGTAAGCTGGGAAGTCATCCAGTGAAGTATATACTAATAGAGAAGAGTGAGGGATGAAGGAAAATACAACCAGGTATTCATTGACCAGGAGTAAGGAAGAGAGAGAAGCAGCTAAGAGGAAAAAAGAGGAAAGGTGAAGGTAGTAGCAGTAGTAGGTATCCATTAGTTTTTCCATCAGGTGAAGGATGGAATCGAAAAAGAGACAGAAAATGGAGTTGTAGGGAAGAAGCAAGATCAGGGCATGGGGATAATCAGGTTCAGCAAGAAAGTGTCTAATCACACTGGTGAGAAAGGAGACCAAGTAAGTGTATATGTGACTAGAACAGCTCTTTCTTGCAAATGCCACCCTCACAAATGGGACTATCCCAAAGGGAGAATCAATAATATAAAATTATGGTACACAAATAAACAGCATTTACCCAAAATGAAGATGTAGAGGATTTTGCATACGAGGTACCACTAGGAGCCTGTGTCTACTACATTATTGTTTTATTACACTATAGAACTGAAAGAGAAAGTGGGAAATAGGACAAGAAGCAAGAGATAATACAGAAGAGGGGACTGCAGGAGCTTGGTATTATCTGCAGGTTTACTGGGAGATGGAATTGGAAGGAAAGTCAGCTAATAAAATGATGAAACTCCTAACACAGAAATTCAAAGCAGCAGCAGAACAGTTCATACCTTTCAGGAGGGAAGTGGATGAAAGAACGAATAAACCCACAGTTCAGTAGTATAAGGAGAAAAATGGGAAGACAAAAAGGCATAAAAAAGTATAGGAATAGGGGTGCAGAGGCAAATAGTGAGGCACTAAAGAGGGCCAGGAATTAATACACAAGAATCAAGAAGGCAACAAAACAGCAGTTTGAAAATGACATGGATGGCAAACAAAAAGCCAGCCTAAGCTGCTGCACAGCTATATACAAAGGAAAACAAC
Source organism: Procambarus clarkii (assembly GCF_040958095.1). NCBI lineage: Eukaryota > Metazoa > Arthropoda > Malacostraca > Decapoda > Cambaridae > Procambarus > Procambarus clarkii. The sequence continues at coordinate 27,454,148 of NC_091219.1, read as the reverse complement.
AGTATGAGACCATGTGATCAGATTGCAGGGACAGGGAGGAACACACTTGGAGAATTACAAAGAAATATGTGAAAAACTCAACAAGAGGTTCTAAGTCCACAAACCACAACCAGATTTGTTCCCAAGTAGTGATGACAACAGACTACCAAAAACAACATTATACAATATTAAAGTTCAAGTAGAAAAGGTAAAAAGATACCCAAAGGAACAGGATGTAGCAAAATCTGTAGGACCAGATCGGATATCACCATGTGTACTGAAGGAAGCTGCAGATATCTTGTGTTACCCATTTACTATTGCGTTCAACATTACACTAGAGACTGGAGAACTTCTGGAAATCTGAAAAAAAAGCAAATATCGTTCCGATATTCAAGCACTGGAACAAATATGAGGTGCTAAACTATAGACCAGTGTCTTTGACATGTATTCCATGAAAGATTTTTGAAAAAGGCATCAGGTAAAGAATTGTAGAACATTTGGGGGAATAAATTTTATAACAGGCACAACATGACTTTAGAGAGGGAAAATCTTGCTTAATAAACTTGATTGAGTTTTATAAAATGGTCACCAAAAAATATAAAAGAAGGAAGTGGGTAGACTACATCTTCCTAGCTTGCTATAAAGCTTTTGATTCAGTTACACTGAAAACGCAATACACAAGGAGAGACAGGTGGGGTTAACAAGAAAGGCACTGGACTAGATAAGGGAATACTTGATGGACAGGAAACAAAGGGTCATAATCAAAGACTATATATCAGGTTGGGTAGAAGTGGAAAGTGGTGTTCCACAGGGCTCTGTCCTAGGACCAACACTTTTTTTTATGTAAGTGACCTCACAAGGGGGGGTGAGCTCAGACATGTCAATGTTTGTAGATGATGCAAAGTTAATAAGGAGAATAAGAACTGAAGAAGACTGTAGGGTGCTTCTGCAAAAATACCTTAACAAACTTCAGGAGTGGTCAGATAAATTGCAGCTGGAATTTAATCCAAATACAGTAAGTGCAAAGTAATGAAATTGGGTAAGGGAGACAGGGGACCTGTATTTAACTGTATGTACTATAAGGGGAAGGCATACACAAAACAGTAAGATAAAAAAACTGTGATTAGGTATAATCCCAATACAGTATTAACACCAGAAGAATATCAGCAGCAAATGGGAAATTAGGAAACATAAAAGCGTTATTTAACCCTTGGACAGTCGCTATGGAGAAATGGTCATACCTCCTTATGAGCCAAAAATATACAGTATGGTTTTTAATTATCTTACAACTGCATGATATCGGTACAATTTATAGGAGGCTGAAGATATCAAGCAAATTATGACTTATTACCATATTTTCAAGAGTTCACACAATCATGGAGAACCTGTACCAACACTTTTAACAAATCACCCCACAGCAGCATCCTACTGTTTCATTTGATTTCATATTGTGCTTCTTGCAAGTTGTCCAATACAAACATCTTAAACGTACATGCCTTCTCCCTCTTTACAAAGTGCTTCCACTTTGCCATGTATACGTACTAGAATTTTGTGTGTATTGTTTATGCTTAATTCCTGCTACCTCACTTGTTATTTTGGTACTTCTTGTTTGGGTCTACCTATCAATCAAAATTGATAGATATTGATAGATAAGCTGTTTCAAAATTGAATTGAATTCTCATCATTTGTTATACACTCATTCAACACTAGTAAAGCATCCTCCTACATTTTCCTTAATTCTTTTCAAGAATGCTAATATTATTTCCTCATTTGTCATCCTTTGCTACAATAGCCCGATGCCAAAGAAAAGATGGTCGCGACAGCATCATCTTGTTCCTCTGATAAATTGAGAGATGACAATGAATCATCAAATGATGCCAAACCTCGAAAGATCCGAAAACACGCATCTGTAGATTCTGGAAATGAAGCGAGCTCAGAAGACAGTAATGATAGCATGAGGATGAGTGGCCGGAAATCAGACAAAATCAGTACTGGATGTAAGTTATTGTCTAGAGTTTTATTACATGATTAATGCATAAGGAAGAATGTGTGTGAAGCAAGATATTAACTTAAGCTTGAAAAAGTAGTTTGCATTTCAATAATTTAAACTATTTTAAATGATTATGGTGCACTTAATTGCTCTCGGTAATTGCTTTTCCTCGAAAATTAAGGCAGTTATGATTAATAGTTTAGAAAATACAGTTGATATTGAGCATGGAGAATTGATATTTGTTTTTGGGTAACCAGGTAATGAGGGACCCATTGTAATTATTTTATTATTTAGCTCAGCTTTAGTAGCTTTGGTATTTTCCTTCAAACCATTGAGAAGCTTTTATTATAGAAAAACTTTTAAAACATGAGCATGAGTTTTATGGATGATATAGATTGACAGCTGTGTGATAAATGTTTTTGTGAATAGTATTAGATTATTCAAGTTTTTGTATTTTACTAAAGTTCTTTTAATACAATAGTTATTTATTGCTCGCCACTTTGCAGGTATCGAGTTTGAGTGCAAAGCATCAATGTTGTCGGTACACAGCAATGGAAGCCTGGGCAGCGTACACCATAAACGGATGGTTGGCTCAGACTTGGATGTTGTCCGCACAAACAATAAATATGTGTACACGAAACCCATCACCCTCGACAGTCTGACAGTCAGATTAACGGATGCAACAGATCCCTGCAATTTGGGAACGTGGCTGGGCTCGGAGGCTTCGATGTTTCGTGTTTTACACAAGGTCTTCTTCAATAATTATTGTGCCATTTCTCAAGCCATCCTAACAAAAACTTGTCAACAGGTAAATATTTCATAAAATTTTGCAATATATAGTAGTATGCTTCACAACCTTCTTAAGTGTCTTATCTGCATGAGAATTTATCAGCAGGCCAGTCTTGTAATAGGTTTATTATAGATTAAGATAATTTTTTTCCCAGTTTGTGCGGTATATGGTAAAATGACATTTTGTTGCAGCCCGAGATATTCACGAATGCACTTTCGGATGATGGGGGGGGGGGTGAAGGAATGTTTTGTTTCAGAACATATATCAGAACCAATTTAATATAATTAGAGGGGGAAAGGCAAGGGGCTGTATCTCATAGTGACTTCACCCTCTCCCTCATTCCCCTTTCACTGCAATTGCAATTTTTCATGAAGGGGTGAAATTAAATCAGGGGTTGTGTTTTCCATAGACTTTTTATGCTTACTCCCACTGTTTACTTGTGCATTTTTATGATTTGCTTGAAAATTATCATGAATTCATTTGGGTTGCAGTATTAAATTTCATGAGACACACACACACACAGACAGAGATAGACCAGTATAGAGAGGAGACATAAAGGGGGGGGGGAAGGGAACAAAAAGTAAGAGGGGGAGAGAGAGAGAGTGGAGGGAGGGAGAAGGGGGTGCAAAGGGAGGGAGGGAGATGGAGAGGGGGATATAGAGAGGGAACATCACTTCATCAGCGATCATTCATTATTAGGCGGACTAACATCTGGAACTTGTTCGCTCATCAGGTTCATACACGGGTGATCATGTCAACTGACCACATGTAGGCTCTGGCACACAGTTGGCTACAGGCTCATCCTGTTCCTTATATGATTGCTACCTAATGTTGTTAATAAATAAAGTTTATACATATTGATGCATATAATAGGCTCATGAAATAAATGGGTCTCTAGGAGCAGGTTTCAGATGAGCTGAGATAGGATGACAGCTCTTGCTTGCAGTTTTACAAGGTACATCAATTGATACCCTTTATGAACCCTAATCTTGGTTAAAAAAAAAAAGTGAGAAGGGGGAGAGGTAATAAAGTGGAGGATATTTGGAAGGGGGGAAGAGTGGGTGATAAGAGGGGGGAGAAGGGAGAGAAATGAGACTGGGGGAGAGAGTTTAAAGGAGAAAGGGAGAGCAGGACCCAAGCACTGCCAGGTACCTCATCTAGTTATAATAAAAATTAATGCATGGTGCAGTGTTTTTTATTACTATTTTTGAATGATCTAACTGATGGCTTTAATGTTGCAGGTATACTACTTTGCACAAAAGGAAGCAACTGATTTACCAGCAGATGCCAGCGTTAAGGACAATACTCCTCCCCGAAAAAAGAAAAAGAAGCATCGCCTCTGGTCTATGCACTGTAGAAAGATTCAGGCATGTTACCATATTTACTGTTTGCAGTTTTATATTTTGTGGAAATGTTCTTCAAATAGGAAAGTTAGAACTCTTTTTTTTTGTTACAGAACAAACTTGCTTGCTCTAATCATACCAACTTTATTAGTAGTGTTATGTTAAAAGAGTATTATAATAATAATAATACTTACTGTGTTCACATACAAATTTAGTATATTAGAAAAGTGGAAAGATGTATATGTGTGTGTGTGTGTATGTGTGTGTGTGTATATATATATATATATATATATATATATATATATATATATATATATATATACATATATATATATATATACATATATATATATATATACATATATATATATATATATATATACATATATATATATATGGTACATATAACAATAATACTGTACTGTCAATGTGAAGTCCTAGTGAACATAGGTGTAAATTTAGTTATTGTTAATCTTCTTCATATTAGAGTGCCAATAAGAGGAGGAGGCTATGTATTTACTAATATAAATAATAAAACCAGTGTTGAATGTAATGAAATGCCAATTTCTGGGGTGAGACTTGGTGACTTCTGAAGCTGTTACACTGATTTGGTGTCATACTACTAGGTGCCATCAGTTGCAGAGTTCTTATTGGCCTACTAGCAACCAAAAGCCAGAACCTGGCTCCCCTCAGAGGTGCAATCCCATACCATCTGATTGTTGAGGTAGGCCAAAACCCGAACACCCAACAACTAAAGATGGGCCATTGTGACTCAAGTAAATCACACAAAAACACTGTGCCAAATTCAGCCTAAACGGGAAAGCCCCAAAGCCTATTTCAGCCTTTGGGTTTGGGAAAACTCAAAGCAGAAATACAGAAAATAAATGTTTGGGTGAGGGCGATTGTAAAGAATCTGCTCTCTGTGCTTCTTGTGAGGGGTGGGGCCAGATTCTGGGTGTGGTCTCTGGTTAGCTAATAAGGACTCCTGGGGCTGATGTGACTTGTGTGTGTAGCTAGCTTCCTATGTACTCAAATTAATAAAAAAAAGGCAGGCAATTGCAGGAGCCCTGTAATGTGATTGACATTTTCATGGACTCAGCATTACTTTTAAATTTGAATTGGCACTTCAAGTTTTCCACAGATGATTGGAACACGAGCCTATCTCTTGAGAGTGACGGGAGCAGTTTAAGGGTTAATGCTAGTGAACCAACTCATATTGACTCGCCAATGCAAACGCCCACATTTATCGGTTTATCTCTTTAATCAGCTTCTGAGTATTTTAATTTCCATTGGCATATAAGTTATAGTGATTTTAATAATTTTCTGTCATTATCTTCCACAATCTTTCGGTCCTCTTTCTTCCTCCAATTTTATCATCGATCAAAATTGCCACCTTTTCCTGTACAAACTTGAATTTCATACACAAGTATCTTGAACTGTGAAAGGAAAAGTTATTTATGCTCCATACAATGCTTTATTCATTAATAGTATATTGTTCAATCATATTCTCTCATTCTTTATCTTCATTTCACATAAAACTAACATTACAAATTTCCTTAAAATGTTACAATATTTCTATCTTCTGTGGCTAATTTTAACATTTCAAAGAGCCTTATGACCCTCTGTTCATTTCCTGAGCAGTTTCAGGCCCAAGATCAGAAAGTATTTATACAAATATGTGAAATTTTGCCATTACCTCCATCAGCTGAAGAAAGACACATCAAGCAACCATGTGTACAACTACTCTCCTTGCGACCATCCCAACCAACCCTGTGACCAGAACTGTGCTTGTGTCATGACACAGAACTTCTGTGAAAAATTTTGCAACTGCAGTCCTGACTGTAAGTACAGTACATGTCTTCAGCAGCCTTAATTTTTGTTTATTTCTCAATAAATTATTGGGACTGCAATGGAGAAAAGGTAATGTATGGTCTACTTTTCCTCTGATGCTTCGTATAATGCTATCTTATGCATGTGATGAGGTGGGATTATTGCACTTAAGAGCATGCAATGACAATGACAATGACACCATAATTGGGAAATAAGCATGATCATGTTTGCTCTTTTATAGGATTAAAGGATGATGAGTAACAAAAATCACCTTCCCATGAGTATCAACTCATACAATATTGAGTAAAAAAAAAAAAAAAATGTACAGTATATTAAAAATTAGCTTGATCTGACGTCTAAGAAATGGGCTGTATTAGGAATTGACTGATATAGTATTCACAAATGAAGCCACAAAAGTGGCACTCTTATCCAAGAAGAGCAACTTCTACACACAACAGAATACCAAAATGTGTTATTGCAGAGGGACATGACGAGGAAAGTGAAACAAGGCAGCGGAAGCAAGGAGAGGCAAGGGATTGTGGTGAACCACAGGCCTCAATAACTTTATTAAGGCCTGTGGCCTTAATAACGGGATTAAGGAACCGCAGGCCGACAACCCCAGAGAAAACTGGAACAGAGGATTAGACCCCTAGTCCCTAACATCTTCAACATGCAATAATTCCATAGAGCAACCTCCTACGCTAGTGGAATTGACATCAAGGGCAAATGAGACTGGACAGAAGAAAGTTAGCTTCAAAGTAATGTTCTCAAACATAGATGGGATTACAAACAAAGCAAGTGAACTTGAGGAAAGAGCACAAGATAACCCAGATGTAATAGCACTCATAGAAATTAAATTACTGAATCAGGTGTCATAACAAATGCATTGTTTCCCCAGGACTACAATGTAGTAAGGAAGGTGAGAGGGAGGAGCGGCCCTGCTGATTACATAGTACTGGAGTTTCAAGGAGATGAATATCCAGGGCTGCAAAAGGTTCAGAGACTACATATCAAGCATCATGACAATGGGAGGACCAAAGATAGTAGTAATATATAACCCTCCAATAAGTGATGGAGTGATTCCTGTTGCCAGTAGGAATCAGTCCAGACTTCTAATCAGGGTAGATTTCAACCATGGAAGAGCCAAGAACATCGTGATTACACAGAAACATTGAGAGTTAAACTATTGGATGTGGCAACAAGAAACTTTTTAAGCCAATATGTCAGGGACTACCAACCTGTTGATGATTTTGAGGATCAATGTTCCCACATTGCTGGTTGCTGGTCTGATCAACAAGGCTGTGTGCTGCAGTCGCTCACAATCTGAATAACCTTTGGTTTTCACCTCTTTCATCTTTTCTTGTGAGGCCTTGTGGCCTCAGTTTTTCAGATGGGTCCTTTGGTGAATGATCCTTGGTTTCTCTGGTTGGGGGTTAATTAGTCCCTTGGCCATATGGCTGCTGATATTCCCTCCTTGCAGGACACTCAGGGGACTTACTCTTGGTTAGTCAAATGTTTCTGGTTTGTTCTTCCCTAGCTCAGTTGTCTTTGACTGTCAAGCTTGTAGTTCTTTGTGCCTGCCGGATGAACAGTGGAACCTCAAGGGACGAGAGGCTCCAGTTACGAGCATTTCGAGTAACGAGCAAGCCACTTGCAGAAAATATGTCTCCACTGATGAGCTTTCGCTTGATTAACGAGCGTTCCCGCTGGTTCTCAGACACCTCCAATGACAGTTTTGTTGTTGTTTCACAAGACGAATTTTCCGCATGACTAGCTCAGTGCCAGAACGGATTAAAGTTGTTAATCGAGGCGCCACTGTATTTCCTCAGGCATGCAATGTCTGCTGGTTTGTGGTTTTGTCTACTTTTTTGTAGGAACTAGTTGTAACATACCAGTAGAATTGGACCAGGTATCACCATGGTTGCTGAAAGAAGGCTGCATGGATTCTGTGCATTTAACAGTTTCATTTAATGGTCGTTGCAGGAATAGTTCTGCTATAATCATCCAGGAAAGACCAAAATGTTGTCATTTCTTTTATTTTCAGATGTGTAGGTTGGGTGTCTAATTTTCTTCCTTGTTTTGTGACTTGAACAATTTAGTAAGTCATTGCTTGCAAATCCTGTAATCACAAGCATTAATATGTTCAAACCTCAAAAAACAATGTTTAGTATTGATATTAGTCTATGGTTTCAGTGTTAGCTAAAAAGTCAATATTAGCTAAAATATTGGTATTGGCACATTTCTTGTATATACTGTACATGACATTCTACAAAAAGCACTATGCCCAAGACTGAGCTTAGGGAATAGAAGAATGTTTAGAACCCTCTCCAGGTAAACTATATACCTGGTCATGTGTAGCAATTAGGGGCTGCTATAGATGATTATTGAAGAGGGGGGTTTATTTTCATGATACTGTACTATGGCATATGGTGAGAGTAGTGTATTGATTAGATGAGTGATAGTTGGAATTTTGTTGTTGTTGTTCAATTTAACCTTTTACTATATATTTGTTTTTTCCTGTTGGTATACTCATTATGAAACATTATAAATACTGTAATGAACTTCAATGTTTTCAGGTCAAAACCGCTTTCCTGGGTGCCGGTGTAAGGCATCTTGTAACACGAAGCAGTGCCCCTGTTTCTTGGCAGTGCGGGAGTGTGATCCTGATCTCTGTGTGACATGTGGCGCTCATGAATTTTCAATAAATAAAATCACCTGCAAAAATGTGTCTGTTCAGCGAGGATTACGTAAGATGCTATTTTTAACACTTCTCTGTTGATGTGTGTCATGACAACTGGAATGCTCTGTGTGTTTATAATAATGCATGTAAATTATTATGATTGTAGTGGGGTCAGTAAAGATGAACTATTCTAGCAATGTCTTCATACAATATTAAAAACATTCCTGTAAGTCACAGCTATTATGATATTTCTGGGGGAACCCTTTGTGGCTATTATGATATTTCTGGGGGAACCCCTGGTGGCTCCCTGATATTACCACACTGATATAGTGCCAGACTGCTAGGTACCATCAGTAGCAGTTCTTATCAGCCTACCAGGAGCCAGAACCTCATCCCATCAGAGAGGTGGAGGGAGCAGTGGCACTATAATTTATAAAGCCCATCAATTAATGTTTGAGATATGGTCTCATCCATTTTTATAGGAACATTATGACACTTTGTTCGGACCAAACTCTGACGGACCAAACCTTTGGGAAATGCCGGCTAGGTCTGTTGGATATTTAACAAAAATGTTTGGTGAATGCATTTTTGCCCATATTTATAAATAGAAGTAAAGGTTCTGGTCCAGATGACATTCTGAAATAATTGTGTTCAAGCAGGAGTAGTATACAGTAGTTTAGCTTACCCTGATGCATGTGTGGAATTTGAAAGGATTAGCTACCAAATGTTTGTGTTTTATCTTCATTTTACACTGCTGGACTGTTCCGTCTCTAGGATTGCAAAATCATGTAAAATTTGGATTTTATTTTATTTTAAATAAAGGTATTATAATTGTTTATCTTGTACACTTTATGTGAGAAGTTTGATTAACATTGGTTACTTTTTGGGCAGATAAACACCTTCTCATGGCACCATCAGATGTGGCTGGCTGGGGTATATACTTAAAGGATTCGGCCCAAAAAAATGAATTCATCTCTGAATACTGTGGAGAAATTATCTCCCAGGATGAGGCTGATCGTCGTGGGAAAGTCTATGACAAATACATGTGTTCATTCCTCTTTAATCTTAATAATGGTGAGTTTAACTTCTATGAGGCAGAGATAAAGCAACGTGTTTGTGTTATGTATGGGATTCCCTAGTAATGTGTGTACGATGTACAATGTTATATTTGGAAGCATCAGAAATTTATTTGTATATTGAGCTGGTGTAGAGGAAAGAACAGAGTGAGAGGGTATTGGAGTAGATAATCAATAGGCTGGGGTCAAATTACAGTCTCCAGACAAGGTGAACAGCAATAAACATGTCAACTGGAATATCATGTGTTGGAGAGGGAAGGAGGAACTGACAAGGTATAAAACTAGAACAATTTATATAACAATGATCAGCTTAAGGCTGAGACACACCAAACTGGCAGCACACAGCTGGAAGTACGGGACAGACATTAATGAACTTTCATCCACTGTCATGTTCCAGAAATAATTGAACATCCTTCATTCCACCTTAGAATACCTTTTAACATTAAGCAATCGAGCATATATTAGGTGACCTCTCATTATATATAAAATTTAAAATAGTCAGACCACTGACTAAATATCTCCAGTCAACCAACAAATTGGGTCACACTTGACCTGTGCATATACCTCGTACCACTGATAGTCAAACATAGAAAACGAATGCCTCGCCACACAAACAATAATGATCAGCTGACACCATAACGTCCCACCCTCCATCACATCAAGTCTCCCTCCAACACACACACACCTCTTTAGTTGCAGCTCTTTTATCTACATCTAAACAAAACAAACAAAACTCTTCGAACCTCATCATTCTCAACACTGACGCGTCTCCCAGCATTAGTACTTGTTCAGTCATCAGGAGGATAAATCCCTTCATATATATTATATATATATATATATAAATAAAATAGCTCATAAAATATCGTGTTCAGTGAGAATCCACAAGGTCTCTGAATACTCTTTATTTTCTTCTCCGAGGCTACGGGTCCCTACAATTGCACCAGAGGTGGTACCTCTGGTGGCAGTCTGAGAGCATGTATATAAATTGTTTTAGTGGAAATTACCAATGCCTTGAACAGTCCCTGCTTTTAGAAACATGAAAATGTAAATTTATTAATATTTTCAGAATGTTTACAGTATATTATATACTTACACAAGTTATGTTCCTATTAAAGCAAGCAACTATTTCAGACTTTGTGGTAGATGCAACACGTAAGGGAAATAAGATCCGGTTTGCTAATCACTCTATAAATCCCAACTGTTATGCCAAAGTCATGATGGTGAATGGTGATCATCGCATTGGCATCTTTGCCAAAAGGCATATCCAGTCGGGCGAGGAACTCTTCTTTGACTACAGGTATGTTTTGTATTTTGTAACCCTGATTTTCTGTGTTTAAATTATATTATCAGAATTCAAATGTATGTTGAATATGGGAAACCAGAAATATATTAAATACTAATGCAAATGCAGTGAACATTCTACAGTATTTGCACGTAATCTATTAAGTATGAATGAATTTGTAAAGTAGTACATACCTTGTTGTGTTTATGGATGGTTTCATATAGTTGTACATACCTTACTGTGTTTATGGATGGTTTCATATAGTTGTACATACCTTACTGTGTTTATAGATGGTTTCATATAGTTGTACATACCTTACTGTGTTATTGATGATTAAGGATAACCTTCGGCTCACTTCTATCAGCAACTGGGTACTTGATGTAGTAATCGTCCAGAATATCTAATGCTCCTTCATATCTGCTCTTAACCCTGCGCTGCACAAGGGATTACATTTGGCATTGTCTGTGTTCACAAATAAAAATAGCATTCAAAAACAAGGTTTTTGTCTTTATTCTCAAAAGCAATGCACTGAACATAGGAAAATGTCCCAAATATAGTAAATATTTTTCAAAATGTCACATGCTTACTGGAGATCTGAAATACCAAATAGGAACACCATGTACCAGTATGAGTTTCAAGTGTTGCAAAATACCCAAAACATCTTAGGATGTTAGGTGCACGATGGGTCAAACATCTTAAAATGGTATACACATTTCAAAGGTTAATTTGTAAATATAGGTGGCTTCAACTGCTCCAGCTCCCAATTTATTGTATGTTTGTTTTCTTTATAATCTTTATCATATGAAATTTTAAAATTTCCAATGGTGATGGCACACATTGCTCTCATTTAATTTATTCCATCCATATGAAAAAAAATGGTTTTGAATTTTATCAACACTTTGATTTTGAAAGGTGTTATTCCTGTTAGGTTTTACCTTCCTTCAAATGCCTATGGCACCTGTGGAAGCTTTGTGGCACACTGGTTGAAAAAGGGCTGCTTTAGACAATTCATTTGCAAACAATTTGACACCTAATTATATAGTTATAACCCAACAGAAAACTTAAACCAAAAGGTTGTAAAACTATTTTGCATCGCTGAGTGGCCCACGAGCATAAAATGTTCCATTAAGAGGAACAGTATGGATAATGTTGCTAAGGCTATCATGCTAAAATATTACTTCCAAATCTAAAACCATTAAAAGTAACTTTATATAAAATGAGTTAAATAATTTGAGCACGCTCTAAGATACCCTTGTTTTCATTATTTTTTATGTACTGTATTTTTGTATTGCATTCTATGCTCGATCTGAGCCAAGTGGTCCCAGGTGTGACCTTAATGTAAATTACACTTTATGGCCACTAGAAACATGGCAATCGACTCCCATTCTTCTTACCACTTTCTCAAATAATTAGATTTCTTAATTAAATTGATAACTTATCTATAGTAAAAATGTAGTGAAAAGGAACTAGTACAGCATATATCCTTGCAAATCGATTATTATACAGTAATTTGATGGTAATGACTATTGTTACATTTTTCAGATATGGACCAACGGAACAACTCAAGTTTGTCGGCATTGAAAGGGAAATGGAATTTCTGTAAAAAAAAAATATTTGTCAGAATTATATATCTTTGAAAATAATTTGTTTACCGAGTACCAGCTTCCATTTTTTAATTGAAGCTTTAACCAATTCTTAAGTAACATTACTAGTATGAGTGGCCGAGTGCACCACACTGGATCTTGTATAAGATCTTTATCTTTTACTCAAATTTTTTGTGGTGGAACTTCCACAATAGTTAAGATTTTATATTTTATTTATTTATATTTTATATTCTTTTTGTAAATTTTAACACTGCCACTGATAGTGTCATGGAGGGGAAACACTGCCACTGATAGTGTCATGGAGGGGAAACACTGCCACTGATAGTGTCATGGAGGGGAAACACTGCCACTGATAGTGTCATGGAGAGAAACTGCCACTGATGGAGTGTCATGGAGGAAAACACTGCCAAAAGTTTGTCCAGTGTCACATTTACTTTAAAACACCATTTGGTGGTCGGTCACATTTACTCAACTTATACATTTTACAGTCAAATTTACTATGTATTTTACTTTTCTTTTTGTCTCCATGTAAATTCAATCTTCAGTTTTTCTCTTCATTTTTGTTGTCGAGGGGAAACAAATAATGTCTGTCTTGTGTGCAGTCCAGTTGAGAATGTACAGTTCCTCCACTTTGTTTCAAACACTCCTTTGAAAGTTGCTGAATTGCTGTATATGAAATATATTCTGCATGAGGCCACCCTTTCAATGATAGTGTTCTCAAAGGTAGCAATTCATTTGGAATGTAGAATAACATGATTTTTGACAAAGAAGCCTTTGGCATAACTTTTGTCTGACAACATACTGTACCTTGCGGTTACCTTGCAATGATTTCAGGGCTCAATGTCCCCGCGACCCTGTCCTCGACCAGGCCTCCTCGTTGCTGGACTGGTCAACCAGGCTGTTGGATGCGACTGCTCGCAGCCTGACATATGAATCGCAGCCTAGTTGATCAGGTTTAAATCAGTATGTATTAAATTCCAATTCCATGGAACACAAGTCATTGCAGATCCATCTTCTAAGACTAGCATTGATGCATCTATTGATTATTCAAGATGATCAGTCGCCTAAATTCCACCAGAAGAACATTTTACTATAGTTGGAGTAAACTTATTAGTGCATAATACTGACATGTGTTAGGGAAAAAGAGTTTTGATATCCTCAAATGTAAGGAATGAAGCTTTGTCAAAAAATAATGTTTTATTCTAACTACCTGACAAAACCTTATGGGAAAAATTGTTGGATATATATATATATATATATCTGTTGAAGGAGCCATTTTGTAATGTATGTCACCAAACACCTTTTCAGTTGACTTATTTGTAAAAATATATATCTATTCTAAATCTGAAATGTAGATGCTGATTTAGTGTTTCTGGTCATTGTATTATGATGGAAAATGCAAGATTTACCAATAAAGTTGTTATTTAAGACTAATTATCTAAGCATTTACCTATAGTACCAATATTCCTTCATCAGGGTAACAATTCTCATTGTGTATCATATTCAATGCAGAAAGTATTTAACATTTTAATGCTTTCACATTCTGATGACACTAAAACACATCATCCGTACTCCTATAGACATGATGCTAAAATGCATCATCTGATTGGTATTCATAAGTGCTTATGAATTAATCATGTATGGCAATATGTAAATAGCCAGAAACATTTCCCACTTCTAATTTCGATGACAGGAGGATGACCAACAAGATAGGTCACATTGGATAGTACAGTATGTAATTCATAATAGCCAATCATCTCTACAGTGATTGTGGGTTGTGTTAAAATCCATGAGGATTTTAGATGCAGTGCCAATATGAGTGGGACCCTAGCAAAAGTTGAGGTTGGTTTTTCAATCACTGTGAGAGTCATCTATGAAAACAAAAGATCATTGGTACATGAGAAGTATCTCTAGGAACATACATGTTGCATAAAGCTTCACACTAAAAATACTCTTCTTTGGAGGAAGCTGGCACAAGAAGGTTTTAGCAGGGAAAATGATGGGAAAGCCAGTGCCAACAGTAAATTTTGACCAATCTATAAACAAGAGGCGTGTGAATGGCAGGGAAAATGTAAAGGAAAAAACATCATGACAACATGGGGAATGGAGAGTAGGTAAAAGCCTTTACCATACAAATAACCATTTTACAAGTGAGACTCATGGGGATAACACATGACGAAGAATATATTATACATGTATATACAGTATATGTGTATATATTCTATACACCGTGGCGGTGTATAGAATATATACACATATACATGTATATATATATAATACATGTATATGACACATATACATGTATATATACTGTATAAAATATATATATATATATATATATATATATATATATATATATATATATATATATATATATATATATATATATATATATATATATATATATATATATATATATAATATATATATGCATGCAGCAGGTCCCCCCTCTCCACTTTCAGCGCCGTGGAGAGGGGGGGACCTGCTGCCTGGGTAACAGCTTCTCCCCCGAATCAATCTACCCTGGCTTTGCGCCCTGGTAAGGCCACTCCTGGCCAGGCCGACACCAGAGTGCAACTCCATAGTCTCCTGAGACTGATGGATGCCTACTACTACTATATATTCTATGTCTGATGTGCAGTCGTTTGTGTAATGAGAGCATTTTCCAAATTTGATGTCTTCTGCACATCCGTTCGAGGTATAGTTGAATTCTTTACATCTAAAGCATTGAGCTGGATGTGGCATATACATCTCCGGTATATGAAGAAAAAAGTTTAACCTACTTGAAGAGAGGAAAGTAGTTGAGAAAGGTAAGTCGGGCAGTGCCTGTATCACTCGGTTCTCCGTATGTTCTACACATAATTGTTTTGACTCCATAAATTGGAATGCTATCTGCTTGAAGATGTGCTGTGATTCCTTCTTCACTAATTTCTACAACATGCTTCATTACAAATTTTGTTAATGTATCACCTAATGGTACATAGCACCATGAATACTTTGTATACATCGATGTCAGTGATGTCAAGTGACTGGTGCAAGAACTGAACCCTGTGGTACTCGACTCGTGACATTTCTCCACATTGTGCGAAACAGTGGTTGCCAGGATCAGGTTGGGTTACCGTTACCTATGGCAGGTGGCTACAGATGACGCATCTCCCAATCCTGAACACTCCAGATACAAACTCCGTGAGCTCTGAAACTGGGACATGATTTCACACACTTCATCACCAATTACCCAGTTATTAGACCATTCAGACCCGATGACATGAGGTACCTGGAGCTTTGCGGTTATTTTATTCACTCTCGTGTTCTTGAAGATATCCTCATGATGCACCCAAAATTTGCCAGCGCAGACTACTGAATATATGGCCCTGTATGACTAACCATCCTGTGTGATAGGGATTTTTAGCATCACGTAGCTAGTTTTTGACACACTCCGTACTCCCCTTTATATGGTCTAGGGCAGTTGCACACATGCACATGTACCTAATTGTGTTAATACAAAAAAAAACAATCTGTTTACCTCCAGATGCTAGCGGCGCTTCGCCTCTAATCTGTTTACTTCACTATGATAGTTACTGTCTAGGAAAACACCCTCTTCAGAGGGCGGAAGACCATTATTATCAGAATGCTTGCCATGCAACAACGATTTCTTTATGTCAGTGGTATCGGGGTTGTGAGTGGGAGAGACGCTGTGCATCTCCCCCAGTCGTCGCCTTATTGGTCCCTTCTGCCCAGCTTGACTCCTGTATAATTCCTGTGTATGAAGTATACACGCAAATATAGACAGGTTCCCAAGGCCTGATGTACAGCTGGCCGATGGTGTCCCAATCCTTGAGTTCTTGAGTTACCAGACACAAATACCTGCTTATTATATGACTATACGACAATATACAACATATCACACGAATATTTATACACTCTTATAATACCGTATCAAGGATATCTTTCCAGTATTGTCTTCTCACACAATTCATTACAAACTATATTCGAATTTTTATTCTACAATACCAAATAAAACTGCTGGGAATAATATATGGGAACTTAAAGTTAGCAACATGGCGACGTGATCCCAAAGTGACGGCGTTGTCTCTTCAGAGACGGCGAGTGTCGGCCGCTTTCCTTCACACAGCCTCCACACTTGTACAATACAGACGATGAGTCACAATAACGTGGCTGAAGGTACGATGACCAAACCACACATCAGAAAATGAAGACACTGAAGACCAATCGAACACGATGATTCGAACCTGCGTCCAGGAGCATCCCACACGCTGCCCCCGGACGCAGGTTCGAATCCTCGTCACGGCCCTTGTGGATTTGTTCATTAGGTGTATCACGCGATTGTGATTTCTGTGTGTAACCAATCGAACACGTTTGGATGAATCCCGGCGGTGGTGGTGTTTGGTCGCCACTGGTGCTGTGTCCTTTACTTTTGCATATCTTTGCTCTCAGTGAGCAAAGTGAGTGCATGGAAAGTGACATCCTGAAGACCATTGACTTTAAGCCAGTAATAAAGCAATTCTCCGAAAAAGAAATGCGTCAAATGCTTGTTATAATAAGATCGTACTAATTTCATGCTGTGCCATCTAATCTGTGTGTAGCCTATTGAATATAACTGGTTTTTCAAGCCTTGTGTATTGTTCAAATGTTTATCATGTTGATTAGTTGCTGCTCTACAGCATGTTTTTAATGTTTTAACACTAGTTTTGTTGAAATGCCAATAAAATGAATATATTTGTAATATTTTGGACCATTTACTTTTTATTCCTGTGAGTGTTTATCGTAGGCACTGGTTTGCCCAGGGGCCCAAAATGCTGTTAAGACGGCCTTGGCTCTCACATGAGATATATTCCTTGAAATGTTGTTATGATAACATTTATATCAACGTTGATATATATATATTATATCATTTATATCAACGCTTATATCTGTGTCTTTCTGATGACGTATAAAGCTTTAACCGTTATCAGCGAATCTCTCGAATTTTAAAATGTACGAGTGTGTGTGTACGGTTGGGGTGAAGAAAATAAAAAATATATTTTCGCTTCAGCTTTAGATATTTGAATGGTAAAAGATTCAAAATGTAGCTTATATTTTTGTCTTTCTGCTAGCATGTGAAACATTTACCTTTATTATCGAATCCATATGAACTCAACATTGATCTTGGATAAGTCCGAAAGTGTGCCTGAAACGTTATGCGTGTTAGTGACTCCTACAGTGTAAGAACACCAATATCATGTGCTCTAAAACCTAATCTACCTTCTTGTATATAAATAAATAAATACAAATAAATAAATAAGTCGCAGTTCAAGTTGATCAAATATATATATATATATATATATACACAACCAAAGTGCAGAAAGTATTGTAATACATACAGGTAGTGTGAGAGGACGGAGTGAGTATGATTGCAGAAAAGGAGTGAGTATGAGAGGAGAAAAGGAGGGAGTGTGAGAGGAGGGGAAGGAGTGAGTGTGAGAGGAGGGAAAGAGAAAGAGGGAGTATGAGAGGAGAAAAGGAGGGAGTGTGAGAGGAGGGGAAGGAGGGAGTATGAGAGGAGGGGAAGGAGGGAGTGTGAGAGGAGGGAAGGAGGGAGTATGAGAGGAGGGGAAGGAGGGAAGGAGGGAGTGTGAGAGGAGGGAAGGAGGGAGTGTGAGAGGAGGGGAAGGAGGGAGTGTGAGAGGAGGGAAGGAGGGAGTGTGAGAAAAGGGAGGGAGGAGAGGGTGGAGGAGAGAGAGGGAAGAACGCATGCGCAGGTGAGGGAGAGAAGGAGTGAGAGCAGGAGTGAGGCAGCAGTGGCGGTGGAGCTGTGGTCGTGTGGGGACGTGTGTGAGGCGGCGGTGTTGTCCAACAGCTGCCGGGGGGTTCAGGTTAGGTTCCTGCTAGAGTGTGGCACCCCACTGCTGCCCCCTTCTCTAGCAGGGGGCACCCTTCCTCCTGCCACCTGGCTCTCTACTGAACGTCACCTGGCTCTCTACTGGACTTCACCTGGCTGTCTACCGGACTTCACCTTGCTGTGTATCGGACTTGGGCTGGGCGTGTACTGGACTCGAGCTGGGTGTCTGCTGGAGGTGGCGTAGGTGTGCTGCGGAGCAGGGCTGGCTGCAGCAGGTGACAATGGTGGTGGAGCCCGTGTGGAGAGGCGCCGGTGCAGCTTAGGGCTGCCCCTGCTGCTGCAGCTGCTCCTGCCTAACTAAAGGAGAACTATTTACACTCGGGTGGAGGTGGGCCGAGTAGTCTAGTAACGAGGAGCCTCGAGCAGAGGCTCCCAGGAGGCGCCACCACCCACTCCCACACTCAGCACCTGCCATGGCGTCCACCTCAGCACCATGAGAGGGCACACCAGCTGTGACCCCGACCTTGGTCCCGCCGCCTGGGGTCACCACTTCCCTAAGGGGTCACCAGGCTCCCTCACCTCGCGCAGGGGTGTCGGGGAGCCGTGGGAAGGCTCGGGCAGGAAGAGGGTAGCAGGGGCGTGGGGCAGTGTGGTGCGGCCGAGGGCGGCGGGTCGCCAGTGGGCAGCAGTGGCAGCAGGGGAGGCCGCCCGACGCAGCGGCAGGGGCGGCGGCCCCCTGACGGAGGGGTCACTACGGTGGCCGGCCTGGTGCTCACACAAGCTGGTGCTGGCCGGGTTCCTGCTGGTGGCCGGGTCGCTGGCGCCGGCCGAGTGTGGCAACCCGGACGCCAAGCGCCTCTACGACGACCTTCTCTCCAACTACAACAAGCTGGTGCGCCCAGTCGTCAATGTCACCGACGTCCTCACTGTCATGATCAAGCTCAAGCTGTCCCAGCTTATTGACGTGGTGAGTGTCTCTCCTCTCTTACTTGTCCCGGGTCACACCTGCCTTGTCCTGGCTCACACTCACCTGGGTCACACCTGCCTTGTCCTGGTCACACTCACCTGGGTCACACCTGCCTTGTCCTGGCTCACACTCACCTGGGTCACACCTGCCTTGTCCTGGCTCACACTCACCTGGGTCACACCTGCCTTGTCCTGGTCACACTCACCTTGCCCTGGGTCACACCTGCCTTGTCCCGGGTCACACCTGCCTCCCCCTGGGTCACACTCACCTGCGTCACACCTGCTTTGTCCTGGTCACGCTCACCTGGGTCACACCTGCCTTGTCCTGGCTCACACTCACCTGGGTCACACCTGCCTTGTCCTGGTCACACTCACCTGGGTCACACCTGCCTCCCCCTGGGTCACACTCACCTGGGTCACACCTGCCTGTCCTGGTCACACTCACCTGGGTCACACCTGCCTTGTCCTGGGTCACACTCACCTTGCCCTGGGTCACACCTGCCTTGTTCTGGGTCACACCTGCCTTGTCCTGGGTCACACTCACCTGGGTCACACCTGCCTTGTCCTGGGTCACACCTGCCTTGTCCTGAGTCACACTTACCTGGGTCACACTCCCCTGGGTCACACCTGCCTTCCCCTGGGTCACACTCACCTGGGTCACACCTGCCTTCCCCTGGGTCACACCTGCCTTCCCCTGGGTCACACTCACGTGGGTCACACCTGCCTTGTCCTGGGTCACATTCACCTGGGTCACACCTGCCTTGTCCTGGGTCACACTCACCTGGGTCATACACCTGACCCAGGGTCACACTCACCTGGGTCACACCTGCCTCCCTCAGGGTCACACTCACCTGAGTCACACAAGCCTGGGTCTCACACTCACCTAGGTCTCACTCACCTGGGACTCACACTCACCTGGGTCACACCTGCCTTGTCCTGGGTCACACTCACCTAGCCCAGGGTCACGCTCATCTGGGTCACGCTCACCTGGGTCACACCTGCCTCCCTCAGGGTCACACTCACCTGAGTCACACTAGCCTGGGTCTCACACTCACCTGGGTCACACTCACCTGGGTCTCACACTCACCTGGGTCACACTCATCTGGGTCTCACACTCACCTGGGTCACACCTGCCTCCCTCAGGGTCACACTCACCTGGGTCACACTAGCCTGGGTTTCACTCACCTGGGTCACACCAGCCTCCCTCAGGGTCACACTCACCTTGCCCTGGGTCACACTCACCTTGCCCTGGGTCACAATATAGTGTCCTGATGAACACTTACCTTGAACCTCGTCACACCTATTTGTTCTGGGTTACCTCTGCTGTTAATCTGTGTTGAAATAGTTGGACTCGTGATAAATAATAATTAATAATAATATATTATTATTATTAGTTGTGGTGGTGTGGGGTGAGGGTGGAACTGGGCGTGGGTTTATCGACGATGAATTAGCAAGCGTTCGCCTAGAGTTCAATCGCGAAACGTCTCGGACGTGCGACCTTGGCGCCTAGTTCACCTGCCTGCCAACACAGTAGTAGATTGAGTTTGACCAATCACAGTGAAGGTAATATATTTCTACAGATCGCTTAGCAAATCACAGTGCTGCACTTGGTGAATAAAGGGCTAATCACGTGAGTTATGTCAGCTGATGTACATAAACACACATGGATACACAGCAGAAAGGTGTACTCCCCTTTCTTGAGGGGGAGATTTTGTAATTGATTTTGTAATCTGTATTAAAGCAGATTCAATTATGTTCCTATTGAAAGTGCTTTTACAATTCGTTATTGAGGAAGCCAATCAATTTGGAAAGGATTTGCTGACAAATGAACAAACAAATCATTAGACAATTGGCCATGTCTTACACAGTATTTATGTTGCGAAATTCTACATTTCAAATCTTTAGATGTTTGCCCAACATAGAACCTATTACAGTCTTAACAAGGTATTTTATAAATGACACAATTATCATTACGAGTAAACTGTTGGTAAACTAATAGTTTACCAACAGCGTTTTCGTAGTTTTTCGTACAGATTACAAAATCATGTGATTTGAACATTAGCAGTGGTTTATATAATTTAGATCCATTTTTGATAGATCAGTTAAAGGGCGATTTGAGTAGAATCATTGATACACATTTGTCTCACTAATTCATTGTTAATATTCTCTATCTTATGCTATTATTATTCATGTTTTGGCCCATAAGATCAAAGGTAACTGCAGAAGGCCTATTGGCCCATAGGATGCTGCTCCTATTCATACCCACCCAATCCTAGTCATTAAATTTTTATCATTGTACCTCACTTCACCTCTCTCCTGCTTATATATGTCCTAATCTTTTTACTTGTAACTCACCCTTCTGAAGATGTAATATATATATATATATATATATATATATATATATATATATATATATATATATATATATATATATATATATATATATATATAATATATATATATATATAATGGATGTGTTGGTGATGGATATTCTGGAGGTGGATATGATAGTGGTGGATATGATAGTGGTGGATGTGGTGATGGATGTGTTGGTGGTAGTGGTGTTGGGTTTAGTGGTGGTGTTGGGTTTAGTGGTGGTGTTGGGTTTAGTGGTGGTGTTGGGTTTAGTGGTGGTGTTGGGTTTAGTGGTGGTGTTGGGTTTAGTGGTGGTGTTGGGTTTAGTGGTGGTGTTGGTCTTAGTGGTGGTGTTGGTGGTGTTGTTAGTGGTGATATTGTGGGTGGTGATAGAGGTTGGGGTGATGGCGGTGGTGGTAGCGGTTGTGGGGGTGGTATTGGAGGTGGTGGTGGTGTTGGAGGTGGTGGTGGTGTTGGAGGTGGTGGTAGTGTTGTTGGTGGTGTTGGAGGTGGTGGTGGGGTGATGGTGGTGGGGGTTGGAGGTGAGGTAGTGGAGGTAGTGGTACTTATCTAACAATGACTTCGGGTGAGTGAGATCTAACTCTTTATGCCCCGCCCACTAACCTCGTTGTACCTGTTGCGTTACAAATTATTCTTTGCTGAATCTGGCCTTAAAGTTGTGAATGGAGGTGTCTTACACAACGTCTTTCAGTTCAATCCTCTCGTTGACTATCCTTACTGGATACGAGTATTTCTTTACATTCCGTCGGCTCATTTGCGTTTCCAGCTTCCAGCTGTGTCTTACTGTGTCTCAGTTTGAAGAGGATATCATTGTCCACCTAACCTATTTCCCTCAGTATCTTGTATTTTGTGATCATGCCCCCCTATGTTCCTTCTGTCTTCTAGGACCAAGTAAATCATCACAAGGTAGGACTGTGAGATTTAGTTCCAGTAGCCTATTTTCGTAGCTTAACCCTCTTAGTTCTGTCACCAATCTTGTTACAAACCTTTGCATGTTTTCAATTTTGGCTTTAGGCTTCACAACGTGCAGATTCCGTGCCAGTGCTTCTTATTCCACTATTGGTGTAACAAATGTTGTGTAGATTGCCCTGAAGGAGTCCTAATTTAGGTTTATGAACGTTATTCTTATATTTGCCAGCGTCCTATATGCTGCTGATGTTATCTTGTTTATGTGTGACTCTAGTGTTTGTGTTGGAACTATAGCCACTCCAAATTCATTCTCTCTCCAATTCCTTTAGCTGCCCATCCCTTCTGGTCTCCTCTTTCTATTTCCCATTTTCATTACCTGACATTTGTTGGGATTGAATTCCAATATCCGTATTTTTTTAACATTCTTGGAGTTTGTGAAGGTTCTCCTGCAACTTCCTGCAGTCCTCCTCTATTTTTACATTCCACATCAGCTTTGCATCATCTGCAAACATTGTCATGTATGGGATCACTCCCTCGGGCAGGTCGTTCACATAAATTAGGAACAGCAGCAGTCACTTTACAGAGCCTTGTGGGACCCTCCCACTTGCTACATTCCTCCAGCTTGAAACCTCCTCTCTGATTCTGATTCTTTGCTTTCTGTCCCACAGGTACTCCCTTACCCAGTCCAGTGTTATCCCAGTTATCCCAGCCTGCCTCTCAGTCTTGTACTTGAGTCTTTCATGAGGAACTCTGCCTCATGAAATTGTTTTTCGACAATTTGGGGAAAATAAAGTCTGCCCAGCCTTTTCCTGTTATATTTTAGTAACCCTGTCATGGAACCCGGTCAAGTTTGTCAGGCACGGTTTTCTGTTTCTAAATCTATTCTTTTATCATATTTGCCATGTAGTCGTGATTGGCTCCATTGCCTCTATTTAAGAAGAGCCGGCTCCCATTGCAACCCCCCTTGAAGTCTGAAATGGTGTATTTTTGTCAAGAGAGTTTTAAGCTGTTCAGAACTTTATGACAGATTTGCATTCTGGGGGGATCCCAACAGTTAGATTGTGCAACCTTTTTGGTTCGATGTAGTCATCAGGTCGATCCAAGCACCAAGAGGATACACTGGGTTACCACAAGCACTGGGTCGACCCAAGGACTGGGTCGACCTGGACTCCCAATATCTAAATAGCACAATGTTTTGGGATTGCCCCGGGCACCGTCTAGTACCTTGTCTAGTATAATATACATGCAAGTTGCTTAGTAATAACAGTCTATTTATTATGCCTTAAATTGTAATTAAAATATTAATTATAATAATACTAGATGGAGGGTGGGGATCCTGGCTGTGCCTGGGTCTCTCTCCCCTTTCCCCATTGTCTTCCTCTCCCCATTCTATTAACACTTCCTCTTCCCCATACCCTCTTCTCTCCTCTCTTCTCCCCCTCCATCATCCGCCCCTGTCTTCTCCACTCCCAGCCTACCTCCCTCTCTCTCATCTTTCCAAACCTCTCCACCATTCTCCCCATCTTCTAAGATCATCCTCCCCATCTCCATTCCTCTCTCCTCTTTCTCTCCCTCTCAGAAAATTTAGTACTGTAAGAATTTGGTAACTCTGAGAGAGAACTCCATCAACAGAGACCCGAGACTGTTCAACACGCTTCCACTATACATAAGGGACATAACTGCCCGACCCCTCACAGTGTTCAAGAGAGAACTATCAACATCAGAGGCCCGAGACTGTTCAACACGCTTCCACTACACATAAGGGACATAACTGGCCGACCCCTCACAGTGTTCAAGAGAGAACTATCAACATCAGAGGCCCGAGACTATTCAACACGCTTCCACTACACATAAGGGACATAACTGGCCGACCCCTCACAATGTTTAAGAGAGAACTATCAACATCAGAGGCCCGAGACTGTTCAACACGCTTCCACTATACATAAGGGACATAACTGGCCGACCCCTCACAGTGTTCAAGAGAGAACTATCAACATCAGAGGCCCGAGACTATTCAACACGCTTCCACTACACATAAGGGACATAACTGGCCGACCCCTCACAATGTTTAAGAGAGAACTATCAACATCAGAGGCCCGAGACTGTTCAACGCGCTTCCACAACACATAAGGGACATAACTGGCCGACCCCTCACAATATTTAAGAGAGAACTTGACGAACAACTCCAAAGGATAACCGATCAATTAGGCTGTGATTCATACGTCAGGCTGCGAGCAGCCGCGTCCAACAGCCTGGTTGACCAGTCCAGCAACCAGGAGGCCTGGTCGAAGACCGGGCCGCGGGGACGCTATGCCCCGAAAACACCTCAAGATATCCAAGGTAACCTGAATTCTGGTAACCTCCATCCTCAGGTAATCCAAATGAATTTGTATTAATTATTTTCAAACAAACAGCGGGAATGTGCAGATAAACGGTGGGAGCTATTACATATTATATGAAATACACATCCCACAATTTCAGACCTGAATTCACGAAAATTGCAGGGGGGTAGTTATAGATGCCAACATTTCTTGAAGTGTGGCACTGGGGCCGACCCCGTCTAGCTATGACGTCTACGCTATGTGTTTTCCGTAGTTTTGATGTTTACTTCCACCGTTTACTAGCACCTCATTTTCATGGGTTCTAATAAACGGTAATCGTGAATACATGTGGGTTACAGTTTTACATTTTGTAAGGCAGAGACAGACAGATAAAGAGATAAAGTGAAAAGACTTGATTTGAGTCTTGCAGTTGATAGGTGCGTGCTAAGGTGCTTTTTGTGGTGGTGGTAATGTATACATTTCTTAAGTAACGTCTGTCCCCTCTTCCTTACTGCTACAGTTTAATTATGACGAGCACAAAATTCCTCCTAATTTCCCCCGAGATCGGTACATAATACTATAAGGAAATTACTATGAGAATGAATTTTTCTTGTAATACTATAAGAACAAATTAACTGTTTTTAATTTGCAAATTTATTTAGCCAGACGAGAGCTGGCTAGTTTAAAAATCGTTATATGTGAAAGTGCTATGCTATTCTCTCATGAATTGTTGTGACCCCGATCCGACCATGTTGGGCACGTGTCCCACAGGAATCAGAGTGCCAAGTTGGGGTGAGGCTAGCCCCAAGCATCTATCCTCCAACGCCGAACAGACAGACAGTCAAGCAGGCAAACATTCTAATTTATATAGATATAGAGTTAGGGTACCACCTCTGGTGCCAATGTGGGGACACATAGCCTCGGAGAAGAAAATAAAAAGTATTCAGAGATATATATATATGTAAAATTAGCCTTTTTAAGTTTTACGGTGAAATGATAGCGTTTATATAATATTAATATGAAGGTAGTATATAATATTAATGTAATATTAATGTTATCCTGTAATTATGTTGAGGTTTACGCCACTACACCATTCATATTGGTGAGTCCAGCCTAGTCACGAAGCCTTACACAAACTTCCTGACGGCTCACCGAGTTGGCAACATCCTTCGCACAGTTGCCGAGACGTGCTCCGCCGACCTCAGTCTTCCTCTCTCGCCCAACTGTAATTTCGCCTCCTACAAGTTTTAAATTCTGATTGGCTAGGTTTAATAGCTGTTAGCGTTTTGTATTGTATCAAGATCCTTGAAACCTCAGGATGGCAATTACAAATTTCGAAACTTTATTGGCCATTATTTATGTTACTATTAATAATAATATTATTATTATTTATTGTAATATGTTCTTGGTGTTATGTAAATATTTTAGTAGTGTGTATTATGGATCTAGCGGACATGTTGTAGAACTACGTATCTATGTATAGTTGCTTCTGTAATACAAACTAATTTGTATTGAGTGACAATAAACTCGTGTATATATTCCATACAACTTTTCTCCCGAGCTATGTGTGTATACAGATTGGTTAATGGTGTTATGAGCGTGGGTGTATAGATGGTGTATGGGTTGACCTCCTGCCACCAGTCTTGACCCCGTATACTGTGGCCTATATGGTGCTACTCAATATGGTGCTACTCAGTATGGTGCTACTCAGTATGGTGCTCTCCAGAATTATGTTATCCAGTATGATGCTTTCCAGTATGGTGCTCTCCTGTATGATGTTATCTAGAATGGTGCTTTCCAGTATGGTGCTCTCCAGTATGGTGTTATCCAGTATGGTGCTTTCCAGGATGTGCGTGTGTGTGTGAGAGAGGGAGAGAGAGAGAGGGTGTGAGAGAGAGAGAGAGAGAGAGAGAGACAGAGAGAGGGTGTGTGAGAGAGAGAGAGAGAGAGAGAGAGAGAGAGAGAGGGTGTGTGAGAGAGAGAGAGAGAGAGAGAGAGAGAGAGAGAGAGAGAGAGAGAGAGAGAGAGAGAGAGAGAGAGAGAGACAGAGAGGGTGTGAGAGAGAGAGAGAGAGAGAGAGAGAGAGAGAGAGAGAGAGAGAGAGAGAGAGAGAGAGACAGAGACAGAGAGGGTGTGAGAGAGAGAGAGAGAGAGAGAGAGAGAGAGAGAGAGAGAGAGAGAGAGAGAGAGAGAGAGAGAGAGAGAGAGAGAGGCGAGAGAGAGAGGTGAGTGAGAGAGGTGAGTGAGAGAGAGAGAGAGAGGTGAGAGAGAGGTGAGAGAGAGAGGTGAGTGAGAGAGGTGAGTGAGAGAGGTGAGTGAGAGAGGTGAGTGAGAGAGGTGAGTGAGAGAGAGAGAGAGAGAGAGAGAGAGAGAGAGAGAGAGAGAGAGAGAGAGAGAGAGAGAGAGAGAGAGAGAGAGAGAGAGGTGAGAGAGAGGTGAGTGAGAGAGAGAGAGAGAGAGAGAGAGAGAGAGAGAGAGAGAGAGAGAGAGAGAGGTGAGAGAGAGGTGAGTGAGAGAGAGAGAGAGAGAGAGAGAGAGAGAGAGAGAGAGAGAGAGAGAGAGAGAGAGAGAGAGAGAGAGAGAGAGAGAGAGGTGAGTGTGAGAGAGAGAGAGAGAGAGAGAGAGAGAGAGGTGAGAGAGAGGTGAGTGAGAGAGAGAGAGAGAGAGAGAGAGAGAGAGAGAGAGAGAGAGAGAGAGAGAGGTGAGAGAGGTGAGAGAGAGAGAGAGAGAGAGAGAGAGAGAGATCTGGCATTCTTCAACGCTTGGCAGTCGACCAAGTCTCACCAGGTCAATACCCGCCCCGTTATTCTGTTATCCTTACTCTGTTATTCCCTGGTCTACCTTCAGTTATCTTTTCTATGTTACTCCCTGGTCTACCTCCTGTTATCGGTAGTTCGTTACTCTTATTCCATGTTATTCCTCCTTGTACCCCCACACCTTTTATTCCCTGGTCTACTTCCTGTTATCCTTTCTCTGTTATTTCTTGTTACACCACCTGGTATCATACCGATGTTATTCTCTGGTCTAACCTCCTGTTATCCTACCTCGGTGTTTCCTTGTTATTCCTCCTAGTATCCTACCTCTTTTATTCCCTGTTATACCTCCTGGTATCCTATCTTCCCACCTGTCTTCAGGGAGGAGATCCGCTCAAGGAAATGGATTGGGAACGACTACATAATTCGTGCTATTATCTACTCTTTGTCTATGATTAGGTTAGGTTAAAGATAATTCTGGTTAAAGTTTGGTTTCATTACGTTTGGTTCCGTTAATACGGCGTATTATTGACATTAATGTGAAATGTGGAATTCGAACAATGTTTCAGTGTTTCCGAGTTTTCCATTTACAGAAAACCAAATTCGTCAAAGAAAACGTTTTCAGCATATACTTTTTATATTTTAAACCAACGATTTATAATACAATACATTTGTAACTTTGAGAATAATCTGTGTTTACGACAAAGGTTCTTTTGTCAGTCTACTTTTAGATTGTTACTGGAACTGTAATATGGTTTCAGACCATCACAAATGTCTAGATAACTATCCAGGTGGGTTGAAGTGGGGTGTGGTTTCTCACGGTAATGAATTTGGTCTGAAGACAAGCTCGTCTCTTTAATTCCCTGGTCTGCATACTGTTATCTTTACTCTGGTTTCCCTTGGTCTACCTCCTGTTATTCTATCTATGTTATTTTATGGTCTACCTTCTGTTATCCTTCCTCTGTTGCTTCCTGTTATACCTGCTGGTATCCTAATTCTGTTATTCGCTGTCCTTCCTCTTTTTATCCTGTTCCCCCATGTCTGTTTTTATCTATTCCTGCCTATTTTCTATATTTTTGTCTGGTATGTATTTGATGTTATTCCTTTGGTGTCACGTTAATCCTTGTTGTACTGTTATTGCTGTTTGTGTTATCCAGTTATGCTGCTTCTGTTATACTGTTATTTGTGCTGTGGTTATCCTTGTATTGTTGGCTCTGTTATCTTCTTATAGGTGTCTCAGTTATCATGTTGTGTGTGCATGTGTCATCCTATTATCACTGCCCGTGTTATCCTGTTATTGCTGCTTCGGCTATCCAATTATTGTTGATTATTATCCTGCTATTATGACCTACCCGGCTGCACCCGGGTCTCTTTCACCCTCCTCTCACCTCTTTTTTTTTCCCTATCTCTTTTCTCTTTCCATCTCCCCCTCTCCAATTTTCTCTCCCAAGATCCATCGTATCCCCCCCTCTCACCACTCTCCTTCCCTCTCTACCATTTCTCCCAATCTCTCCACCAGTTTCCCCTTCTCTCCTTCTCTCTGTCATCATACATCTCCAATCTTCCCCGCTTCTTGCCTGTCTCTACTTCCTCATCACAATCGTCTTGAGAATGGTCCAGGACGGACCGAAACGTCGTTGTCCCTTCACCTTCTAATGTGTGGTCTGGTCAACTTCCCCCTTCCCTCTCTTCTAACATCTCTACTCTCCCTCTCCCTCTCCCTCTTTCTCGCCTTTTCTCCCCTCTATCTCTGTCTCAGAATATAATAAAGAATTCACGATCATCGAAATCTAGGAACATAGGCAGTCACCTTTCACCGGTTAATTTGTGGGGGGTTACTATAAGGCCAGAGCCCCTCTTCCAATAGGACCGACTCTGACTGGCCTACGACCGTTCCATACCGTTGACCATTCACCCTGCAAAGTTGGTTGAGGCAAGCCTCAGGTGGCCCAGCCTCATACAAACTCAGAGACAGACATATCTCTCCTAAATATTTACATTGCCGCCTCTCTTATCCTGTTAGTGCTGACTGTTAGTGCTGCCTCTGTTATGGCTGACTTTTTTTATTGTTAGTTTGTTGCTGACTGTGATGTAGCTGATTCTGTTATTGCTATGCTGTTGCTGATTGTTATTGCTTTATAGTTTTGACTGCTGTTGCTGACTATGCAATTGCTGACTACAGTATTACCGACTACATTATTGCTGACTAGGTTATTGCTGACTATGTTATTAATGACTACGTTATTGCTGACTAGGTTATTAATGACTAGGTTATTGCTGACTAGGTTATTAATGACTACGTTATTGCCGACTACGTTATTATACTGACGCTATTACTATGTTATTGCTATTATTGCTGACAATGTTATTACTTACTATAGTGAGTGGTGTAAGGTCATGGTTCTCTTCCACAAGTCGCGGGCATGTTCACTGTTCTCTGTTATTCATTACTGTTCTTACCCACACACTCCTCTCGTTATATTTTGTGGCTGGAGTGTGTCTTTATAATTACAGAAGTAGTGTTTGGCAGTTCAAGTTTTTCAGTTGTGTCTATGGCCTAAGATTTGGTGGTGGCGTGTCCTCCTCTGGAGGGTTACTCAGGCCACCACAATGGCTTACTGACCAAGTATACTATACTCCTGGACACAGTCTGGGGGATAAAGTGTATATATATACCGAGCAGCGGGGGGTACACTTTTCTGCGCATATATACCCCTCTTGCGCGGGGTATATATGATATATAGATCTCTTGTCCACGCCATTCAATATTGACAGGGTTCCCGCCAAAATGAGGCTTCATTTAATTTCAGGGGGACAAAAAGGGCTCATGCCGCCATGAGAGTGTGGCTAAATAGATTAAGTCGATGAATTAGAACCGCGTATAGTACAAGTAAAGTGACGTCACAGCAGGATAGAGGACGTTATTGGCTGAAGCGCTATAGCTGGAGTAGAGAGCTGAGTTTGCCCGCAAAATTAATCATTCGGATCCCGCCATTGCCGGAGGTGATGATGCTGCACAACAGTTTATGATGTATTTATCTTACAACGGCCAACAAAGTTGCCGTGGAGGATCAGGAGCAGTCGACAGAGACGGCTGGGGTTGCCGGCAATGTTAGAATCAGTTTAAAAATCGCCCAAACAAATGTGTTAGTGTCTAGTAGTCGTACTGAGACGGTTGAGGTATGGTTAAGTGGACGGGGAGGGTGTAGCGCCCTAACTGGTGGTGTAGGAACGTCCATAAGTTACCTTGTCGTCTGACGACATGTGAATCTCTGCAGGAACCCTGGAGGTGGCAGGAATCGCTGCGGGTACAAGTAACAACAATATCGAGGAGCTAATACGTGTCAGCCAAGTCGCCAGTGACCGCATATCTGTGGAGAAAGTGACGGTTAGCTTAGCCAGTAGGACTAATGAGCACTGTACAATTCCACAAGAGATAATGTCTCTCCGAGGTTGGGTACCAGACGCTTGGGCCTAACCTTACCAAACTTCCTTCACTCATAGAATGTATTATTAATAAGCACTGAAACAATTGAATGAGAACACCAAATATCACTTCATGAAAATCGCCCGGGGTGTTCATAAATGTTAATATGTGTTAAAACTGTTAACTTAGGCCGTAGCTGGGCCCATGTCCACCCCACACCATAGATCATTGCCCTGTAAAGTTGGGTGAAGCTGGCCCCGAGCGCCTGGCCTCCAACCTTACACAAACAACAAGACATTCTCTCAGAGATACAGATGGCAGCGGTGTTTGTTGTGGTTCTTATTCTTCACTAGTGTTTGCTGCTCTTAACAGTTAGATGCATAAGTAGATCTTTTAGTCAACCTTCAAGTATATTACACGAGGAGTACTTCATGTTTGTGCCTTATAATTACCTGATCAGTTAACCCCTCACCTCAAGTAATATTGAATCAAAACCTCTCAAAAGTGAAATTATAATCGAGATATTGAACATAAAAAGTACAGCACATAATTGCATAAGATAATATAATTGCATATTATATATATATATATATATATATATATATATATATATATATATATATATATATATATATATATATATATATATATATATATATATATATATATATATATATATATATATACTTTGTGGATATAATATGCTCCAGATGCTTTTTAGAATACTTTACTGGAATCTCTCTTCCTAGTGATTCTGGTTTGGGATCTCGATAAAACTGGTCGTGTGAGTTAAAAGCAACCACAGCACATTTGGCAGGAGTGAACGTTAGGGGTGTATTCCACACTATCTTTTACATATTATGTCAAGTCTTTCGTAGTCTCTTTTGTCGGTGGAGTAGAAGTAGATCATCAGCATATCGGAAAAAATTGGTCTGCCTATGCAACAGCCGGCTCTACTGCCTCTTAACTCTTTCAACAATGCATCAAGTTAGCATACCAAACGATATTGAACTATGAATAGCATCTTGTTTGACCCCATTTTTCTGGGGCCTCCGTTATCTTTGCGTAGGTTATACCAAAAGATAGATCTATTTTGAGACTCTAACGTGATCATTCCAGTTAGATCTTCATCACCTGTTCGTCTTAAGAGGGATACCCTCTTACCCCGCCCTAATTAGCATTAGCACAGACAGGAAAGGTGACAAGTTCTGCAGTTTAGTCTAGTTTGTCTGACCAGTTTCTCTGGTCATGAGCTCCTGCAAAGCAGCAAGTGTCAGCTCTGGTGGCACGAGGACCGGGATAGCCGACGTCTCTACTTCCACTAGATACTTAAATGTCAATACAGTGTAATCACTCATTTTCTCCATGTGCTTCCAATTTGACCTTCCTTATGTCTGAGTCGTTCAGAGAGAATATCAGGTCAAGTCTAACTGGTTCGTCGTCACCTCTCATTCTTGCGAGTCCCCTGAAATTTTGGCTTAGAAAGCTTCGTCGCAACATACAGTTAGTTTAGCTCTCCATATATCCGTGCCTACATGTGGTTTTCTGGTCTCCTAGCCTCTCTTTCCGCGATAAAAGTCTCCCATGATTAAAAGTGCCCTCTGAATATCGAGTGATGTTCACCATTCCATTAAAATCTACGGATGTTGCTATATGTAAATAATTCAGTGAAATAAATATTCAATCAATTTGCATAAATATAGTAGTAAGCTTTTATCTTACCTGTATTTCTCACAGACAATAATATTAACAATAACTTGTGTTTCAGGTGAGTGTGCTGGTCACCTGTATCGTCAATAAGGTATTTAATAATTTTCCCAAGAATTTAGGTTTAGTGAATTATCATGCTATTTTAATATGCTTTAGTATAAAATTATAATATCCAGATGTAGTCTTCAACTTTTAACATTCAATTTCCATCTGTCTTTTTGTTTATTTCCAAGAGAAAGTAGCAACGTTTTGCTTCCCTTTCCAGAGTGGACATTTTCTTGGTCAGTTGCGCTGGCAGTTGTGTTGACTGCTCCTTGTCCTAATATTACCCACCAGTATCAAATGAAGCACCACCGCCAAGGATTCGCGGATGGTAAATCTTTTTTCGCAAACAAGAGAGAATTCTATGACCAGAGAGACTACATGAGCAACATGCTGGAGTTAAGGAGAAGGTGATAATGGACAAGAGACAAATATCTCAGCAACAGAGAACAAGGAGTCACTATGAAGGAACAGCTGTCTACATGTCATCAGCTCTTCCTGTATGCCAGCAAATCTTTAATAAATAAATCAATACATTAACTCCACACGGGGCGGTAGCATTTGCGTCTTTTTCTCGCAAGCATCATAGTAATTCACCCACGTACTCATCGTATGAGTAACCAAGTGTTATGTATGCAGCCTCAGCATCGGAACCTTCCCCGCTAAAGAACAAAAACACTAATAAGATTCCAAAGACATGCAATAAGACTCGTACCCGAGATAAATGGACAGTGCTAAAAGAAAAGTCTCAAGGAATCACCGGGGGCGCTGCATATTCACAATTGGTCTGACATATGTGGTAAATAAACTCCTATAAGAAAGATCCTCTGTGCAAATATTTAAAAGGTAGTTATTTTGTCAATCAACTTAGCATATGTCGTTTTCGACACACGTTTAACGTGGACTTTGAGAAAGTTTGCGTCTTCATGCAATATTTAGAGGATTGCGTCGATTATTTCCATATATCTGGCAAAAGAACTAGTCCTCGCACTGACTTCTGTGGGACTCAGCTGATGACATGTAGACAGCTGTTCCTTCATAGTGACTCCTTGTTCTCTGTTGCTGAGATATTTATCTCTTGTCCATTATCACCTTCTCCTTAACTCCAGCATGTTGCTCATGTAGTCTCTCTGGTCATAGAATTCTCTCTTGTTTGCGAAAAAAGATTTACCATCCGCGAATCCTTGGCGGTGGTGCTTCATTTGATCATGTCTACAGATGTGCTGCTATTCTCTTCCTCTTGCACTTCTCCGTCACCTTCCAGGGTGAGCAGGTTAGGCACAGTGACATTACAGCACAGTGTCACTGTTTGTCTTTCTTCTTGTGTCTTGTTATCCAGGCCCCAGCTGCCTCAACACTCTACGGACACACCTATTCACATTTCACTATGTCAGCCGCCCGTGTGGTGGTTGTGAGTGGCTCCTCTTAGCCCTCACATTGACCCTTACTAGCCAAGGTCAGTACAGCCCTTACTCGCACACTTTACACGGAGTACAGGGAGACATTACACAAAATACAGAGAGAGATTAGAGGCATTACAGGGAGAAATTACAGAGAATACAGGGAGAGATTACAGAAAATACAGAGAGAGATTAGAGGCATTACAGGGAGATATTACAGAGAATACAGGGAGAGGTTAGGGACAATACAGGGAGAGATTAGAGGCATTACAGGGAGATATTACAGAGAATACAGGGAGAGGTTAGGGACAATACAGGGAGAGATTAGAGGCATTACAGGGAGATATTACAGAGAATACAGGGAGAGGTTAGGGACAATACAGGGAGAGATTAGAGGCATTACAGGGAGATATTACAGAGAATACAGGGAGAGGTTAGGGACAATACAGGGAGAGATTAGAGGCATTACAGGGAGATATTACAGAGAATACAGGGAGAGGTTAGGGACAATACAGGGAGAGATTAGAGGCATTACAGGGAGATATTACAGAGAATACAGGGAAAGGTTAGGGACAATACAGGGAGAAATTTCAGAAAATACAGGGAGAGGTTAGAGCCTCTGGAGTTAGGTTTGGTGTTATGTCCACTCTGAGGTCTTTTTCTCTAGACGTTACAGGGAGGTAGTTTCACTTCATCGTGTATTGGCCCTTCGGTCTCCTGGCTCCTGATGCCATTTACATCACCTTGCACTTGTTAGTGTTGAACTCTAGCAGCCATTTCTTGGACCAGCTCTGCAACCTGTTAAAGTCATCTTGGAGAATCTTACAAGCATCACCTGTCTCAACCCTCTTCATTAGTTTTGCATCATCTGAAAACATCAACATAAGAGACTCAACTCCTGCAGTCAAGTCGTTTACATAAATGAGGAATAGAATGAGTCCCAGCACCGATCCTTGATGTACCCAGCTTGTTACTCTACGCCAGTCGGACTCTTCGCCCCTCACTGTCACTCTGACACCTGTCTGTTAGGTAATTCCTTACCCATGTTAGTGCTGTTCCGTCTACTCCCGCCTCCCTCTCAAGTTTGTACATTAACCCCCTGTGTGTGGTACTGTATCAAAGACTTTATGGTCCAGAAATATGCACTCTGTTCATTCTTCTCTATCTTGCCTTATCATAACACTCCAGGAGGTTCATCAGGCACGATTTCTCTTCTCTAAAGCCGTGTTGTTTACATACAAACCTAATTGTTTCTAGGTGTGCAACTAGTCTTAACCTTATAATTCTTTCAAGTGCTTTGCAAGGGATGCTTGTGAGCGACACTTGTCTGTAGTTAAGATGCCATTTATCTATCTCCTTTCTTGTAGATTGGCACCACATTTGCCTTCTTCCAGCAGTTGGGCAATTCCCCCTCCTCCCCCGTGTAAGTGACTTATTAATGATTAGTGCTAGAGGTATCCTGAGGGCCTGTGCCACTTCTTTTAATGTCCATGGAGATACTCTGTCAGGCCCAGTAGCTTTAGTTACATCCAGTGATGCTAGTTGTGTTCTTATTTCCTCTGCTGTTAACTCAATATTTAGTAGTTTCTCGCCAGGGGCTGATTCTTCATCTATCTCTGGGAGCTGTTCAGGCTCAGTAGTGAACACTATGGAAGCTGGCATTGAGCTTCTCACAAATTTATTTGATCATTTTCTGTATACCGGCCTCCCCCTCTTTCGTAACCTAGTTACTTGGTCATTTACTGTCATTTTCCTTCTTATATGGCTATGTAGGAGTTTCGGTTGGTTCTTTACTTTGGAGGCAAATATCATTTTCATAGTTTCTTTCTGTTAGTCTTCTTATGTTTATGTAATCATTCCTGGCCCTGTTGCATCTATTCCGGTTTACCTCTGTCCTTTACCTTCTGTATTTCCTCCACTCCCTCCTGATTTTTGCTTTTGATTCCTGGCACTGTTGAACCACAAGTTATTATATGCTCTCCTACGTTTTTTCTCTCTTAATGGTGGTATGAATGTCTCTTCAGCCTCTTGGCACCTCAGTTATACTTGGTCCATCATTTCCTGGACCGTCTTCCCTCTAAGTTCTTCCTCCTCCCACTGCACACTTCCCAGATACTCTCATACTTCCAAGTAGTCTCCTCTTCTATAGTCTACTCTCTTCTCCCTGACTCTTATGGGTACTGATTTGAGTTCGATCATGTAGTGGAATACCAGGACACAATGGTCACATGCTCCTAGTGGTATTTCATGATCAACGTTCTCAATGGCTTCCTCATTCTGGGTGAGGATCAAGTCTGCGTATGTGTGTGTACTCACCTATTTGTGCTAGCGGGGGTTGAGCTTTGGCTCTTTGGTCCCGCCTCTCAACTGTGTGTGTGTGTGTGTGTGTGTGTGAGTGTGAGTGTGAGTGTGTGTGTGTGTGTGAGTGTGAGTGTGAGTGTGAGTGTGTGTGTGAGTGTGAGGTGAGGTGTCTCCACATGTATAACACTCAACTCAACTTACCAAATGCTGCTCTCCGCTTCTTCCTCCTTCATCAACTCTTCCTCCTAATTATCGGCTCCTTCTACTTCTTCTTCTTCCTCCTCCTCCTCCTCCGCCAGGTCCTGCGTCTCTCCCCTGCTCCTTCGCCCTCACCTCTAATATTCAATTATCCCTGCGCCCCTCATCATCAGATTTCCCATCCACTCTTTTCATTAAACATTTTCCGCTTGGTGTTCTCCGGCCTCCCACTCTCACCTGGGGCTCTTACTCGGGGCTCTCACCTGGGGCTCTTACCTGGGGCTCTTACTCGGGGCTCTCACCTGGGGCTCTTACTCGGGGCTCTCACCTGGGGCTCTTACTCGGGGCTCTCACCTGGGGCTCTTACTCGGGGCTCTTACTTGGGGCTCTTACTCGGGGCTCTCACCTGGGGCTCTTACATGGGGCTCTTACTTGGGGCTCTTACATGGGGCTCTTACATGGGGCTCTTACTCGGGGCTCTCACCTGGGGCTCTTACTCGGGGCTCTCACCTGGGGCTCTTACTCGGGGCTCTCACATGGGGCTCTTACTCGGGGCTCTCACATGGGGCTCTTACTCGGGGCTCTCACCTGGGGCTCTCACCTGGGGCTCTTACCTGGGGCTCTTACATGGGGCTCTTACTTGGGAGTCTCACCTGGGGCTCTCACCTGGGACTCTCACCTGTGGCTCTCACCTGGGGCTCTCACCTGGGGCTCTCACCTGGGGCTCTCACCTTGGACTCTCACCTGGGGCTCTCACCTTGGACTCTCACCTGGGGCTCTTACATGGGGCTCTTACTTGGGAGTCTCACCTGGGGCTCTCACCTGGGGCTCTTACATGGGGCTCTTACTTGGGAGTCTCATCTGGGGCTCTCACCTGGGACTCTCACCTGGGGCTCTCACCTGGGGCTCTCACCTGGGGCTCTCACCTGGGGCTCTCACCTTGGACTCTCACCTGGGGCTCTTACATGGGGCTCTTACTTGGGAGTCTCACCTGGGGCTCTCACCTGGGGCTCTTACATGGGGCTCTTACTTGGGAGTCTCACCTGGGGCTCTCACCTGGGACTCTCACCTGGGGCTCTCACCGGGGACTCTTACCTGGGGCTCTCACCTGGGGCTCTCACCTGGGGCTCTTACCTGGGGCTCTCACCTGGGACTCTCACCTGGGGCTCTCACCTGGGGCTCTCTCCTGGGGCTCTCACATGGGACTCTCACATGGGACTCTCACCTGGGGCTCTCACCTGGGGCTCTCACCTGGGGCTCTCACCTGGGCCTCTCACATGGGCCTCTCACCTGGGGCTCTCACCTGGGGCTCTCACCTGGGGCTCTCACCTGGGGCTCTCACCTGGGGCCTCTCACATGGGCCTCTCACATGGGCTCTCACATGGGACTCTCACCTGGGGCTCTCACCTGGGGCTCTCACCTGGGACTCTCACCTGGGACTCTCACCTGGGACTCTCACCTGGGACTCTCACCTGGGGCTCTCACCTGGGGCTCTCACCTGGGGCTCTCACCTGGGGCTCTCACCTGGGGCTCTCACCTGGGGCTCTCACCTGGGACTCTCACCTGGGACTCTCACCTGGGACTCTCACCTGGGACTCTCACCTGGGACTCTCACCTGGGACTCTCACCTGGGGAGAGCAGTGTTGTGGGTGGCCTTGACAGGCGCTAGTGATAGGCTGCGACAATGTAGGTGACTTCAAATGGTCGTTCATTAAGGGATGTAATGAGATTCCTGGTTCTCCCCCCCCCCCTGGTGTGTGACGCCTGGTTCTCCCCCCCTGGTGTGTGACGCCTGGTTCTCCCCCCCCCTGGTGTGTGACGCCTGGTTCTCCCCCCCCTGGTGTGTGACGCCTGGTTCTCCCCCCCCTGGTGTGTGACGCCTGGTTCTCCCCCCCTGGTGTGTGACGCCTGGTTCTCCCCCCCCTGGTGTGTGACGCCTGGTTCTCCCCCCCTGGTGTGTGACGCCTGGTTCTCCCCCCCCTGGTGTGTGACGCCTGGTTCTCCCCCCCCCTGGTGTGTGACGCCTGGTTCTCCCCCCCTGGTGTGTGACGCCTGGTTCTCCCCCCCCCTTGTGACGCCTGGTTCTCCCCCCCCCCTTGTGACGCCTGGTTCTCCCCCCCCCTTGTGACGCCTGGTTCTCCCCCCCCCTTGTGACGCCTGGTTCTCCCCCCCTGGTGTGTGACGCCTGGTTCTCCCCCCCTGGTGTGTGACGCCTGGTTCTCTCCCCTGGTGTGTGACGCCTGGTTCTCCCCCCCCTGGTGTGTGACGCCTGGTTCTCCCCCCCCTGGTGTGTGACGCCTGGTTCTCCCCCCCTGGTGTGTGACACCTGGTTCTCCCCCCCCTGGTGTGTGACGCCTGGTTCCCCCCCCCTGGTGTGTGACGCCTGGTTCTCCCCCCCTGGTGTGTGACGCCTGGCTCTCCCCCCCCTGGTGTGTGACGCTTGGTTCTCCCCCCCTGGTGTGTGACGCTTGGTTCTCCCCCCCTGGTGTGTGACGCCTGGTTCTCCCCCCCTGGTGTGTGACGCCTGGTTCTCCCCCCCTGGTGTGTGACGCCTGGTTCCCCCCCCTGGTGTGTGACGCCTGGTTCTCCCCCCTGGTGTGTGACGCCTGGTTCTCCCCCCTGGTATGTGACGCCTGGTTCTCCCCCCTGGTGTGTGACGCTTGGTTCTCCCCCCCCCTGGTGTGTGACGCCTGGTTCTCCCCCCCTGGTGTGTGACGCCTGGTTCTCCCCCTGGTGTGTGACGCCTGGTTCTCCCCCCTGGTGTGTGACGCCTGGTTCTCCCCCCCCCCCCGGTGTGTGACGCTTGGTTCTCCCCCCCCCCCGGTGTGTGACGCCTGGTTCCCTTCACTTCACCCTTTCTTTCTCACCCCACATCCCTCACCCCACCTCCCTTACCCCACCTCCCTTACCCCACCTCCCTCACCCCACCTCACCTCCGCCCTCTGCAACACAGCAGGAAGGTCTCACTAAAGGTGTGACAAGGTAAGAAGTGTTGACCTTACCCGTAAGGTCTCCTGGGTGTTCCACACTCCACAATATTGACTACTCCACAACCAACACATTCTCGCATCCACTCTACGTAATGGGCGCCCCCTCGATATCCCAGTGATGGGCATTCCCCTATTGCACACCCCTCTGATGACTCCCCCCTGTGTTGCACACCCCTGTGGTGACACCCCGCTGTGGTGACACCCTTGTGGTGACACCCCGCTGTGTTGCACACCCCCTGTGGTGACACCCCGCTGTGTTGCACACCCCTGTGGTGACACCCCGCTGTGGTGACACCCTTGTGGTGACACCCTGCTGTGTTGCACACCCCTGTGGTGACACCCCGCTGTGTTGCACACCCCTGTGGTGACACCCCGCTGTGGTGACACCCTGCTGTGTTGCACACCCCTGTGGTGACACCCCGCTGTGTTGCACACCCCTGTGGTGACACCCCGCTGTGTTGCACACCCCTGTGGTGACACCCCGCTGTGTTGCACACCCCTGTGGTGACACCTCCCTGTGGTGACACCCCTATGATGACACCCCCTGTGTTAGACACCCCTATGATGACACCCCCTGTGTTAGACACCCCTTTGATGACACCCCCCTGTGTTAGACACCCTCTCTATCATAGGGGATGTCACACATACTACCTCTCCCAAAACTCCCTAACACACACTACTGACCAGAATATTGAAAAGGTTTTCAGGCTCGGACAGTACAACAAGGACAGAAATCGATTGATAAAAGTAGTATTTACGAGCGAGAACACAAAAGAGGAATTGTTGGCAAGGAAGAGCGGACTAGCAAATGTTCTGAAGTTCAAAAAAGCATTCCTGCAGAGAGATATGACAAGGGACGAGAGAATGAGGGAGGCAGACGCGAGGAGGGAGCACAGGGAGAAAGAAAGGAATCAGGGAACCACAGCCCCAAACCCTACAATCCCAGAGGGGAGTGGGGAACCCTCCACGAGCAGTTCAATAGCCACAGTGAGAGAAGCACCACCCCTACTTTCTACCCAATAGACGTCTTACCTGCCCCAACCCCTGCCATCTCCCCACTAGGTGCTCACCTAGGGCACCCCCACCCCACTCTCCCCCTCCCCAAACCCTCCCTTCTCCCCCACCCCCAAGCCCTCCATTCTCCCCCACCCCCTAAGCCCTCCCTAATCCCCCTTTCCCCTTATCCATTGGATAAGGGAGTACCTAAGCAACAGAAGACAACAAGTCATTGTGAGAGGCGAGGTCTCAGATTGGCGAGACGTTACAAGTGGAGTCCCGCAGGTTTCAGTCCTTGGACCTATACTGTTTCTGATATATGTAAATGATTTCCCAGAGGGTATAGAATCGTTCCTCTCATTGTTTGCATATGGTGCAAAAGTTATGAGGATTAAAATAGAAGAAGATAGTAGGTTACAAGATGACCTAGACAGACTGAATGAATGGTCCAACAAATGGCTACTAAAGTTCAACTAGAGAAAATGCAAGGTAATGAAACTAGGCGGTGGAAACAGGAGGCCAGACACATGACACAGAATAGGTGATGAAGTACTTCATGAAACGGACAGAGAGAAAGATCTAGGAGTTGATATCACACCAAACCTGTCTCCTGAAGCCCACATAAAAAGAATAACGTCTGCGACATATGCGAGGCTGGCTAACATCAGAACAGCGTTCAGGAACCTGTGTAAGGAATCATTCAGAATCTTGTACACCACATATGTAAGACCAATCCTGGAGTATGCGGCCCCAGCATGGAGCCCGTACCTTGTCAAGCACCTGTCGAAGCTGGAAAAAGTTCAGAGGTATGCCACTAGACTAGTCCCAGAACTAAGAGGCATGAGTTATGAGGAAAGGCTGCGGGAAATGCACCTTACGACACTGGAAGACAAAAGAGTAAGGGGAGACATGATCAACAGCTACAAATTTCTCAGGAATTGACAGGGTAGGCAAGGATAAACTATTCAACACTGGTGGGACGCGAACAAGGGGACACAGGAGCCACAGGGACGTTAGAAAGAACTTTTTCAGTGTCATGAGTAATTACCAGGTGGAATGCATTAGGCAGTGATGTGGTGGAGGCTGACTCCATACACAGTTTCAAATGTAGGTATGATAGAGCCCAGTAGGCTCAGGAACCTGTACACCAGTTGATTGACAGTTGAGAGGCGGGACCAAAGAGCCAGAGCTCAACCCCCGCAAGCACAACTTGGTGAGTACGACCTCTCCCTACCTCTCGCCAACACTCCCTAACTCTCCCTAACTCTCCCTAACACTCCCTAACACTCCCTAACTCTCCCTACCTCTCGCCAACACTCCCTAACTCTCCCTAACTCTCCCTAACTCTCCCTAACACTCCCTAACACTCCCTAACTCTCCCTACCTCTCGCCAACACTCCCTAACTCTCCCTAACTCTCCCTAACACTCCCTAACACTCCCTAACTCTCCCTACCTCTCGCCAACACTCCCTAACTCTCCCTAACACTCCCTAACACTCCCTAACACTCCCTAAATAAAGCAGAGTGAGAGGTTTTGACAACTTCCACTCCAAGACCTGAGCCAAGAAAATAACAAGTTATTGGTAATGGTGGTAGTGTGGCTGGTAATGGTGGTAGTGTGGCTGGTAATGGTGGTAGTGTGGCTGGTAATGGTGGTAGTGTGGCTGGTAATGATGGTAGTAAAGTGGCAGGCAGGGAGGGTGGGATTACTCAGCAGGTGCGGCCTACAGGTGTAGGCAGGGAAAGTGGGGTTACTCAGCAGGTGCGGCCCACAGGTGTAGGCAGGGAGGGTGAGATTACTCAGCAGGGGCGGCCCACAGGTGTAGGCAGGGAGGGTGGGATTACTCAGCAGGGGCGGCCCACAGGTGTAGGCAGGGAGGGTGGGATTACTCAGCAGGGGCGGCCCACAGGTGTAGGCAGGGAGGGTGGGATTACTCAGCAGGTGCGGCTCACAGATGTAGAGGCAGCGCCCGTCCCAGGATTACCGCCCCACCTCTCACCTGCTGTGAATGGGGATTGCCTGGATTAAGGCTCTTGTTGGGGAAGGAGGGGGGAGGGGGGATAATGGCTGGAGCCGGGAAGGGGGAGGGGGAAGGGAGGGAGGGGGATTGATGCAGTGTCTGGTCGCCTGGCCTCCCCCACAACCCCTTCCCGACCCTTCCTCCGGACTTGTTACAAGGTCATTCCCACCATGGCCCAGACCAAGAGGACTAGGTCTTCAGACCAAGAGGACTAGGTCTTCACACCAAGAGGACTAGATCTTCACACCAAGAGGACTAGGTCTTCAAACCAAGAGGACTAGGTCTTCACACCAAGAGGACTAGGTCTTCAGACCAAGAGGACTAGGTCTTCACACCAAGAGGACTAGATCTTCACACCAAGAGGACTAGGTCTTCAAACCAAGAGGACTAGGTCTTCACACCAAGAGGACTAGGTCTTCACACCAAGAGGACTAGGTCTTCACACCAAGAGGACTAGGTCTTCACACCAAGAGGACTAGGTCTTCACACCAAGAGGACTAGGTCTTCACACCAAGAGGACTAGGTCTTCACACCAAGAGGACTAGGTCTTCACACCAAGAGGACTAGGTCTTCACACCAAGAGGACTAGGTCTTCACACCAAGAGGACTAGGTCTTCACACCAAGAGGACTAGGTCTTCACACCAAGAGGACTAGGTCTTCCCTTTCCGCGAGGCACTCCATAACACACACACATAGGAGAGTGTATAGGATAGTTCTCCTTGTGAAGGAGTGGGGGGAGGGAGGCTGGGAGTCTCTGAACACTGAGGATCTTCATTCACACGCCATAATATTTACTTCCATACGCCGCGACGTATGCAAGTAAAGAAGTCCACGAAAGAGACGCTGCGTCTCTTTTTATGGGCAGTCGTTAAATTCTCTGCCTCACATCTGAGCCAGAGTCAAGCGATAACCTCTACCTTAACCCTTGT
This sequence comes from Procambarus clarkii, assembly GCF_040958095.1. Classification (NCBI taxonomy): domain Eukaryota; kingdom Metazoa; phylum Arthropoda; class Malacostraca; order Decapoda; family Cambaridae; genus Procambarus; species Procambarus clarkii. The sequence continues at coordinate 27,410,395 of NC_091219.1, read as the reverse complement.
TGTTAAGCAAGTCCCAGCTGTGTCTGGGTACAAGTGACAGGAGGAACAACCCAGCTGGTTTTATTCCTATTGGGGGAGTGTTGTACATGCTGCTATGGCGGTGTGTCCACTCACAGGATGAGTGACGCTGCCCAATACTGTCACTATGGCGGTGTGTCCACTCACAGGATGAGTGGCGCTGCCCAATACTGTCACTATGGCGGTGTGTCCACTCACAGGATGAGTGGCGCTGCCCAATACTGTCACTATGGCGGTGTGTCCACTCACAGGATGAGTGGCGCTGCCCAATACTGTCACTATGGCGGTGTGTACACTCACAGGATGAGTGGCGCTGCCCAATACTGTCACTATGGCGGTGTGTCCACTCACAGGATGAGTGGCGCTGCCCAATACTGTCACTATGGCGGTGTGTCCACTCACAGGATGAGTGGCGCTGCCCAATACTGTCACTATGGCGGTGTGTCCACTCACAGGATGAGTGACGCTGCCCAATACTGTCACTATGGCGGTGTGTCCACTCACAGGATGAGTGGCGCTGCCCAATACTGTCACTATGGCGGTGTGTCCACTCACAGGATGAGTGGCGCTGCCCAATACTGTCACTATGGCGGTGTGTCCACTCACAGGATGAGTGGCGCTGCCCAATACAGTCACTATGGCGGTGTGTCCACTCACAGGATGAGTGACGTTCCCCAATACTGTCACTATGGCGGTGTGTCCACTCACAGGATGAGTGGCGCTGCCCAATACTGTCACTATGGCGGTGTGTCCACTCACAGGATGAGTGGCGCTGCCCAATACTGTCACTATGGTGGTGTGTCCACTCACAGGATGAGTGGCGCTGCCAAATACTGTCACTATGGCGGTGTGTCCACTCACAGGATGAGTGGCGCTGCCCAATACTGTCACTATGGCGGTGTGTCCACTCACAGGATGAGTGGCGCTGCCCAATACTGTCACTATGGCGGTGTGTACACTCACAGGATGAGTGGCGCTGCCCAATACTGTCACTATGGCGGTGTGTCCACTCACAGGATGAGTGGCGCTGCCCAATACTGTCACTATGGCGGTGTGTCCACTCACAGGATGAGTGGCGCTGCCCAATACTGTCACTATGGCGGTGTGTCCACTCACAGGATGAGTGACGCTGCCCAATACTGTCACTATGGCGGTGTGTCCACTCACAGGATGAGTGGCGCTGCCCAATACTGTCACTATGGCGGTGTGTCCACTCACAGGATGAGTGGCGCTGCCCAATACTGTCACTATGGCGGTGTGTCCACTCACAGGATGAGTGGCGCTGCCCAATACAGTCACTATGGCGGTGTGTCCACTCACAGGATGAGTGACGTTCCCCAATACTGTCACTATGGCGGTGTGTCCACTCACAGGATGAGTGGCGCTGCCCAATACTGTCACTATGGCGGTGTGTCCACTCACAGGATGAGTGGCGCTGCCCAATACTGTCACTATGGTGGTGTGTCCACTCACAGGATGAGTGGCGCTGCCAAATACTGTCACTATGGCGGTGTGTCCACTCACAGGATGAGTGGCGCTGCCCAATACTGTCACTATGGCGGTGTGTCCACTCACAGGATGAGTGTCGCTGCCCAATACTGTCACTATGGTGGTGTGTCCACTCACAGGATGAGTGACGCTGCCCAATACTGTCACTATGGTGGTGTGTCCACTCACAGGATGAGTGACGCTGCCCAATACTGTCACTATGGCGGTGTGTCCACTCACAGGATGAGTGACGCTGCCCAATACTGTCACTATGGCGGTGTGTCCACTCACAGGATGAGTGACGCTGCCCAATACTGTCACTATGGCGGTGTGTCCACTCACAGGATGAGTGACGCTGCCCAATACTGTCACTATGGCGGTGTGTCCACTCACAGGATGAGTGGCGCTGCCCAATACTGTCACTATGGCGGTGTGTCCACTCACAGGATGAGTGACGCTCCCCAATACTGTCACTATGGCGGTGACAAACTAAATTACAATAAATTTAACTAAACTAACCGGATGCGGAGTTGTCTGAGACGTAAATGACTGATGCAGTCTTCTAATACATAATTGACAATAATAATTTTCCCGCATTAGCCCACAAGTATAAACGTCTGAACACCGAAATATATTCACGGAGGCTCCCCTTCCTCATCCAGCTGCTGGACTCCACACCCATAAAGTATTCGATCGTTTATAGACACTATGCCAAGCCTATTATTAAGGCGCGTCGAGCATCCTCCGTCTTGGGGATTTCGCTGACGTGGAGTCTGATCTTACTGCTGAGTCACTTTATTAAACCACACTGGAAACACTACTTTGGTCATCCACAACCCTCCACCACCCCCCCCCACTATTTCCACCCCCACAACCAGGATACCTCCACCCCCGTAATCACACTCCACCCACCCCCACAACCACGCTACCTTCACCCCCACAACCACGCCACATCCAGCCCCACAACCAAGATAATTCTGCCTCCACAACAACGATACCATTCTACAAATACGATAGCGACCGGGGCTACAAGCAGGGGACCCCAGAGACAACAAGCAGGGGACCCCAGGGACTACAAGCAGGGGACCTCTGGGGCTACAAGCAGGGGACCCCAGGGACTACAAGCAGGGGTACCCCAGGGACTACAAGCAGGGTAATTAGTGCAGTAGCAGCATACTTGGCAGCATATTCAGGGCCAGCGGGGCATTCTTCCTGCTGGGTTGTTGCTCAAGAATTTCCTGTCCACTTCTTCCGTCTTTATTAGTGGACTTAAGGCCAGGTTGGTGTGAGGGAAGACCTCATACTGTGAGGGAAGACCTCATACTGTGAGGGAAGATCTCATACTGTGAGGGAAGATCTCATACTGTGAGGGTCAGTGTGAGGGAAGACCTCACACTGTGAGGGTCAGTGTGAGGGAAGACCTCACACTGTGAGGGTCAGTGTGAGGGAAGACCTCATACTGTGAGGGAAGACCTCACACTGTGAGGGTCAGTGTGAGGGAAGACCTCACACTGTGAGGCTCAGTGTGAGGGAAGTCCTCACACTCCGTGTTACTATCACTTGAGGCTGACGGGTCTTACGTAGCAAGTCTTTCCTTAAGATTCTCATGTCTAACAAGAGTGTCTAGTCTCATGTCTAACATGAGAGTGTCTTGTCTCATGTCTAACATGAGAGTGTCTTGTCTCATGTCTAACACGAGAGTGTCTTGTCTCATGTCTAACATGAGAGTGTCTTGTCTCATGTCTAACATGAGAGTGTCTTGTCTCATGTCTAACATGAGAGTGTCTAGTCTCATGTCTAACATGAGAGTGTCTTGTCTCATGTCTAACATGAGAGTGTCTAGTCTCATGTCTAACATGAGAGTGTCTAGTCTCATGTCTAACACGAGAGTGTCTTGTCTCATGTCTAACATGAGAGTGTCTTGTCTTACGTCTAACATGAGAGTGTCTTGTCTTACGTCTAACGTGTAGTAAGTGTTACGCAACACTTGGCATGCTGAAAGTCTTACGACGAGACCTATTAGTTCCAAAGTCATCTCTGTATTCCGTGTCAACAATCGTATTGGCGTTTGCCTTTCCATTGGAGACTTTCGGCGCCGTGGAGAGTGGGTGGGGTCCTGCTGCATGGGTAACAGCTTCTCCATATAAACCTACCCCCAGGCTTTGCGCCCTGGAGAGGCCACTCTAGACCGACAACCAGAGCGCTACTCCATAGTCTCCTGAGACTGATGGATGCCTATTACTGGTCGTGACGCCATATACACGACATCACATTACACTTATCCAACCAATCAACATGGCTACCCATATTTATGACGTCATCAGATCTCTGGGAATGAGAGGGTGCGACATCTCCAGACACCAGAATACACTGCAGCGAATATTTATGAACACATTTTCCTTGGAAACTCCGACAATTACAAAAACTTTGAGAATTCAAGAGATTGGAACCATTCACCAATGTTTACAGCCGTATAATGAACCCTTTAGTTAGGCGTGGCTGGATGTGGCAACCGCGTTTGTTACCAGCGTTCTCATTGGCGGAGAGTGCTGGGGCTCGTGAGGCCCCTTGGAGCCTCCGTCCCGACCTTCACTTGTAACATTTACACTCAAAGTTGACACGTCTTTCCTTAAGGGGGACAACAGTACCTCAAGTTCCCCTTGGTCAACCCTCTCATAAGCTCCCACTTAAGCGAGCTCCCGATTTGCTAATGAAAAATTTAGTAGTAAAAGTGCCAGTTATATTGCATTGAATAGTATTAAGCCATGTTCCTATTGGTTAACCCAGCTGCGAGGTCTTCCGAAAGCGCGACGTTGATTGGATATTTATAAGAAGCAGTGCCAGTTCTTGCAGTAACAGCAGGACAGTTACTTTTGTTTTGAGTATAATGCTCTGGTGATGTAGGGTTATCTGACATAACGGTCACATGATGCATGCAAGCGAACACTATAATCGACCTAAGTGAATTTCACTACCTGCCCCCCCCCCCTCCGTCTCTCCCTCTCATTCTCTCATAAAAATAATATAATAGTCTCCCATTGGCGTGGGGGAGGGGGGTGTCTGCAGGTGTGAGGAGCCTAGTGGTGTGAAATATTTACAAAAATATACACCAATTACCCGTTTGTTTTGAGAAAGGAGTGGACCTTAAGAAAGCCTTTGAAGCTGTGGGAGAATCATCTGTTTTATGCTACTATGGGCAAAGTACGATGAGTAGAATTTTTGTTTAATGTTCCCAAAATCAGTTCATAATTTTTCATATCACTGCAAGAAACAATTTTCTTTTTATTTGAAAATATTTTAGCAGTCATATTTGGCGGGAAGTGCTGAAATCAGTTGTTGGAGGCAGTTTTTTTATTATTATTATTATTTTCTACCACAGACGTGGACACATATTTACAATGCTAACCAGCATATACATACATTATATAATTGATACATTACACGGTTAATCTTGGGTACAAGCCCAATATATCATCAACAGTGTATGACCGTGGCATGCTGTTCCCTCTTGGATCCACGACTAGCCTTTGTCTGTCCTGTATCCCAGACCATTCAATTTGCAAAGTTGAGTGAGGCTAGCCAGAGTCATCTGGCCTTCAGCAGACATTGTCTTATATGTATACCAGGAAGGGTATCCGGTGATGCCCGGTAGAGTCCGACTCTCCCACACCCATTCCACCCCGCTTCTTTTCCCATCTCCCCACATCCCTCTCCCCCCCTTTACACCCCATCTTCCATCCCCTCTCCCACAGAAAAAAAATCGAAGGGAATTTAAATGCACCAAAAACTTTGCTTGCAAGAAAGAGGATCATTCTTGGAAAGTCCTTCACTGATATTAAGTGTATTACTGCACTGATTAATGAGGTCCTATTCTATCACATTTCTCTCAAAAATGTTGTTGTTGTAAGTAATGCCTTTTGCTGATTCTCAGTTAATACCGCGATTGGCAAATTTGACGTAGAAATAATGCATTGGAATCCTGCAGAGTTTTGATCGAATATTTATGTTATATGAGATGATTAGAAAGACATTTTCCTGTCTGACCGATGTCAATATATTGACAATGCTTGCAAGGGATTATGTAGACATCCTGCAGTGGAAGTCTGAGAACTCTTGATAAGAAAGGAGCTAACTTTGTTACCGGTTTTAAAAACTAGATTGATGTTGAAAGTTTTGAGAATGTGAGAGAATTTTGCTAAACTTTCAGTAAAACCAACGATTTAAAAAAAAATTGTCGACTGACTTTGACTTTCAGTATGTGATTATAAAAAGTATTTTTTGTCTGTCGCAAAGCTCTATCAATCGTGAAGTTACAATATTCTAGACGAGTGATTGATATAGCTTTGTGTTATGCTATATATTACGACTATATAGTTGTAATGCCTTATTGCTTTCTCCTGATAATCACCTTTGCGTCAGGCAAAAATGCCTTTTCATAATCACCTAGCAAATGTTTTCAAATAAATCACTGTTTTTTTACCTTATATTAAAAGTTTAGCAAAAGCCACTCACCATAGTTATATGTAGAAAATATATGTATAACAGGATATTTAAAGGTGAAGCCTATACGCCACATAGGACTAATTTCATTACATATTCTGGAATACATGTCCTTCAAGCTCTCAAAACACTGGGAAGTAGTGGAAAAATATTAAACCAATTATTCTTAATGCCTTCTCTGCTTACTTTGTTAAGTCTTTCCCTTTCATCGTGGGGAGCTGCCTTTACCTCCCTTGCCTTAGTCTTGTTGCTCCCTTTGTGCTCTTACCCCTCACCACGTCTCCTACCACCTGCCCTTGTGCCTCATTATCCTCCGCTACCCCTATGTCTCCTTGTCATGAGTGGCTTGCCTTATTTAATTATAATACAATTTCCCTAGTAATACTTTCCATTAATGTAATGATCCACATAGCGAGTTGCAGTGCTAACATAACACAACTGAAATATTACATTAAAAGTAATTGTATTATACGATTATATTTTAAAAATTAACTTGTTAAAGTAAGAATTTCATGGGAAAATATTGCCAGATGCACCACCGTGCTGCGCAATTTAGTTTTTTTTAACGAGCATAAATATGATTTCAGCAAATGGAAATCTTGCTTGACCAACTAATTGGCTTTGTACAAGATGTCAACAAGAAGGCTGAGGTAGACAGCATTTTTATGGCTTGGCAGAAAGCTTTTGACACTGTTCCTCGAAGCGACTCCTGTTGAAACTAGTTTAGCAGACGATGAGTCACAATAACGTGGCTGAAGTATGCTGACCAGACCACACGCTAGAAGTGAAGGGACGACGACGTTTCGTTCCGTCCTGGACCATTCTCAAGTCCATTGTGAATGGTCCAGGACGGACCGAAACGTCGTCGTCCCTTCACCTTCTAGTGTGTGGTCTGGTCAACATACTAGTTTAACAGGTTGTGTACTGGTACAAGTACCAAGTTGGGCGGAGGAACCTTTCATGAAGGCGCCAGAGAGTAAGAGGCGAGGTATGAGGAAGGTGAGCGGTAATGAGTGGAGTACCTCAAGGGTCGCTACTTGGGGCCCAGCCTGTTCCTAATATACATAAACGACCTAACCCAAGAAATACGCTCGGTTAAAACCCTACACTTATGTGATCTGTGAAATTTATATAAAGATTTAGAGCAAGTCTTTGGCACTCTCCTGAGTGCTTTGTTCAAGATCTGAGTGTGAGGTTTGAACCAGACTTAGGCCTTATCTTATTCGCTTATCCGAGTCGGATAAGTGAGTACGGATAGGCTAGTACATCCAAGTGAGTACGGATAGGCGAGTACACCCAAGTGAGTACGGATAGGCGAGTACATCCAAGTGAGTACGGATAAGCGAGTATGGATAGGCTAGTACATCCAAGTGAGTACGGATAGGCGAGTACACCCAAGTGAGTACGGATAGGCGAGTACATCCAAGTGAGTACGGATAAGCGAGTATGGATAGGCTAGTACATCCAAGTGAGTACGGATAGGCGAGTACACCCAAGTGAGTACGGATAGGCGAGTACATCCAAGTGAGTACGGATAAGCGAGTATGGATAGGCTAGTACATCCAAGTGAGTACGGATAGGCGAGTACACCCAAGTGAGTACGGATAGGCGAGTACATCCAAGTGAGTACGGATAAGCGAGTACGGATAGGCGAGTACATCCAAGTGAGTACGGATAAGCGAGTATGGATAGGCGAGTACATCCAAGTGAGTACGGATAAGCGAGTATGGATAGGCGAGTACATCCAAGTGAGTACGGATAAGCGAGTACGGATAGGCGAGTACATCCAAGTGAGTACGGATAAGCGAGTACGGATAGGCGAGTACATCCAAGTGAGTACGGATAAGCGAGTACGGATAGGCGAGTACATCCAAGTGAGTACGGATAAGCGAGTACGGATAGGCGAGTACATCCAAGTGAGTACGGATAAGCGAGTACGGATAGGCGAGTACATCCAAGTGAGTACGGATAGGCGAGTACGGATAAGCGAGTACAGGTAGTCGAGTGAGCGCACACAGCGAGAACCGGCAGATATAAGAAGGTAAACCATTTGGTCCCTGGGGGCGTGCATGGTGTTCAAGAGGGCGAGCTTCTTTTGTCAAACCAAGGAAGCATCGACCTTGTTTGCTGAAAGGGGGGGGGGTTAGGAGAATACACCAGCCAGCACAGTACCACCTCTAGTGAAGGCAAGATTGCCTCATATTATTATAAATTATTAAAAGATATGGGTCTTATATTAAGCTATTGATTACAGTACTCTACTGGTGGCAGTAGTAGCTCTTCTACAAGGAGAAAAGTATTCAATGGTTTTTAAAACACTTGGTAGTAGGACTTTCCAGATAGGCAACCACTTATACTGCTGGAGAGTGTTGGTGGAGGGTGCGTAACTCTCCACCCCCACCTATCCCCCACCCCCACCTATCCCCCACCCCCAAACCTCTCCCATCAATCTTCAACCCCACCCCCTTCCCTCTCCTATATTTGATTCTGCTCTTGAAAGAAGAGGATAGGTAAGGAATGTCAGGCGTGAGTGAGGGTGGACTGAAGAGGGAGCGAGGGGAGGAGGAAGACAGAGGAGGGAGAGAGGGAGAGAGAAGGAGGGAGGGAGAGAGGGATGGATGGAGATGAAGGATGGATAGAGATGAGGGAGGGAGGGAAGGAGAGAGAGGAGGGAGGGAGAGAGAGGAGGGAAGGAGAGAGAGGAGGGAGGGAGAGGGAGGAGGGAGGGAGAGAGAGGAGGGAAGGAGAGAGAGGAGGGAGGGAGAGGGAGGAGGGAGGGAGAGAGAGGAGGGAAGGAGAGAGAGGAGGGAGGGAGAGGGAGGAGGGAGGGAGAGAGAGGAGGGAAGGAGAGAGAGGAGGGAGGGAGAGGGAGGAGGGAGGGAGAGAGAGGAGGGAAGGAGAGAGAGGAGGAAGGGAGAGAGAGGAGGAAGGGAGAGAGAGGAGGGAAGGAGAGAGAGGAGGGAAGGAGAGAGAGGAGGAAGGGAGAGAGAGGAGGAAGGGAGAGAGAGGAGGGAAGGAGAGAGAGGAGGGAAGGAGAGAGAGGAGGGAGGGAGGATAGAGGGAGAGTAGAGATTAATGGCGCTCCAATATTGTGGTACTTCTGGATGGTGAGTTTACAGGGTGCGAGGGAGAGTATGCGTGAGAGGATGAGGCGCGAGGCGTGACAGGTGAGAGAGCGACCAGGTGATGAGCGCCGACGGTCAAAGGAGAGTTATTTCACGGTGACACCCAATAATACTGCCACCCGACCGGCTCCAAGTGCTCTCCCGCCACCTTCTGACGGACGCCTCCGCACCCCCAGGGTCCGTCTCGCACCCCCAGGGTCCGTCTCGCACCCCCAGGGTCCGTCTCGCACCCCCCAGAGGTCCGTCTCGCACCCCCCAGGGTCCGTCTCGCACCCCCCCAGGGTCCGTCTCGCACCCCCCAGGGTCCGTCTCGCACCCCCAGGGGTCCGTCTCGCACCCCCCAGGGTCCGTCTCGCACCCCCCAGAGGTCCGTCTCGCACCCCCCAGAGGTCCGTCTCGCACCCCCAGGGGTCCGTCTCGCACCCCCAGGGGTCCGTCTCGTACCCCCCAGGGCCCGTCTCGCACCTCCCAGGGTCCGTCTCGCACCCCCCAGAGGTCCGTCTCGCACCCCCAGGGGTCCGTCTCGCACCCCCCAGGGGTCCGTCTCGCACCCCCAGGGGTCCGTCTCGCACCCCCCAGGGGTCCGTCTCGCACCCCCCAGGGGTCCGTCTCACACCCCCCAGGGGTCTGTCTCACACCGCCAAGAAACAGCTTCCAATTTTGATGAGATACTTGGCTTCCACACACACTGCCACCACCTTAACGTAGCCATTCCCTTGACCAGTGAAGCAGCCTTCCCTCTTCACGTATCCAGTAAATAATCTTTCCCAGCTGATAATGTCAATAGTGTAATAGCTCGCACTCGGCTCAGCATGATGATGTAAGTGGTCGCATAATGGGACATTGATGCTGAAATATTAAGAACCTAATACTATGTTTAATAAACAAAAGGTGTAACTTTAATTATTAACATATCTGTGGCCTCCCGGACAGAGGTGTAAACTGCAAATCAATCCCGAGCATTAAAGATCAGAACTCGCACACAGTTGCATGTAATGACTGACAAAAATAATTACAATAATAAATACACATTACCATAAAGTGTATAGTGGTACATTTCCAGCAAGTAGTGCTGTTGTTGTACACAGGGTTAGTGTCAACGTCTACGCTTGGCTTGAGACACAAGAACCTTCCATCGGGCAGCCCCTTAGTGTCGAGGAGGGACAAGTAATTATTCATCTTAGACTGGCCCAATGGGTTCGCTGTGTGCTGTACGGCCGGGTGATCCTCCATAGGTAATGTCCTGCTTCACATGCGTTCCTCCTAGGTGCTCTCCGCACCCCTTAGTTTAACTATATAGACTATCAAGACATGTACCTAAAACTATGGAGATGAACACCTCCGTTCCTCACTAGTGCACCACTACGCCGTCTCAGAGATTGAGTGCGACAAGAGCACGACAGGTACTCACGCATCACTGGCCGTCCTCGCCAGGCTGCTGGACCACTTGGGCCCCAGAGTGGCAGGTGTACCAAACACTCTACCTTTCCTCAAAGTCTGTCCTGGCGGCAGAGGATGACGAGGCTGCGAGACCATCATCACGTACTCTCAACCTGACTGTCCAAGGTGATATCCGCCAATCCTGTATTCGTCCACGGTCTTATAATTTTCCCTTCTGGAAACGGGCAGCGTGGACCCGAGAAGCCCCCCAGGAAGTACCTCGATATGGTCGGCGACGCGTCTTGCACGGGCACTTTGCGACGGTAAATGCCCAGTTTCCACAGAGTCGCCCGGGTAACTCTCCTCCGTACGTGAGGTCACGGTAAAGTAGCTCTCAGGAAGACTGGCGGGCAGCACATGACCTTCCTCGCGAATCAGGTGACCTGAGGTCGGTCTCCTATTAGTCCACCTTTGATGCAATCACCCAATTAGAGTGCGATTATCGACGAGGATCCTTGTGTTGCTGCCTCGTTGAACAGTCCATCCTCCAGAGTTGTCACATCACAAAAATGATGTACTAAATAGCATGAACCTAACCTAACCTATGACCCATGAATAGAAAACGTGACACCCCTTCAATTTTGCGAGCCGCTGTGATTTATAGTACATCATATTTTGGCCGATGGAAATTTATACGTCAAAGCTTGCCGCCCGTTATGATAGAAAACGGAGTTCGCCGGTCTCTGCTCCGTGGATATGATACAAATGCACAGAGCTGAGGACCGTCGGAGGTGTATTTATGTAATTACCTAAGTGTTGTTAGAGGATGAGAGCTACGCTCGTGGTGTCCCTCTCATTTTTGTTTCAAGAGTTAATACTGGAGAGGATTGCGACATTATATAGCTTGACGTTAAGAAAGCTTGTAGGCTTACGGGCTCACCATAGCCCGTGCTACATGGACACTTTGTTCTGAGTAGCTAAATCTAAAACAACAACAACAACAACCAAGGTTGTGGTAGTAGTGGTTAGTGAGGGGCAGCCCGCGGCTCTCTCCTACCACCTTGTTACCATATATATTCCCACACACTACTCAACACCAACATTATCAAAGTAGAGCGGGAAATAATTTATGAAGACGAAATTGCTACAAGACGATTTTAGCACTTAAAGTTGTCTTGTAGATGCAGTTTACTGCTGACAGGTAGACTTTCAAGGCTAATAATGATAGTTACCAAACGTCAGTTTATTGAGAAAATCAATAAGAGCCTTGAGGAGAATTCGAATCTATGCGCTGAGTACTCCCATATATGCTCTAGGGCTAGACTACCTCAGAGTGAAAAAGCATTGAAACCTTGAATTCAACTGAATCCTTAAGGGTTCCTGAGGCTTCCACTGAAGCCATATTAGTGTTTCACACAATCCCCCCCCCCACCCATGCACTCTGGCTTGTAGTCTAGGAATTCTACCAATGTGCTGGGAATACCCAGCGCATTGGTTCGAACCCTCCTCATGGCTCGTACTAATTTTCTCATTTATATTTCTCGTTAATGTGATTTCCTGGTGAAGACTCAGTTTATTCTTATGCTCACAAACTGTTCCTCTCTCCGATACAGCTGTTATAGCTCTCAGGAACTGCCCCTCCTCTTCTACGCTCTTATTCTTTTCTTACTTCAAACACTGTTAAACCATGGCTAGACATCTCCCTTCTTCCTTGGTGTTGGAGTCAATCTATACACATGGATCACATATACAGTCCACGAAGGCAGAACACACACGATCCTTAGTTCTGCACCCCTCTATACTCCTTTAATTTATCTAATTTTGTGCTACATCTCCTGTAGGTTGGTCTTCCCTCCCCTGGCTGCATGTGCTCATGTGATGCTCATGTGAGCAGAGTTGCTGTACACAGTGCTCACAAACTCCTGCTGGTACTTCCTCATATATTCCAGTAGTGTTTGTACCATCCTGGCTGACAACCAGGTCTTGTCTGCTGGCTCGCTCACCAGCTCCTTCTCACATTATAGTGTGTGTGTGGTGTGGGTGGTGGTACATTATAGTGTGTGTGTGTGGTGTGGGTGGTGGTACATTATAATGTGTGAGTGTGGTGTGGGTGGTGGTACATTATAGTGTGTGGGTGGTGGTACATTATAGTATGTGTGTGTGGTGTGGATGGTGGTACATTATAGTGTGTGTGTGTGAGTGTGGTGTGGGTGGTGGTACATTATATTGTGTGTGTGAGTGTGGTGTGGGTAGTGGTACATTATAGTGTGTGTGTGTGTGGTGTGGGTGGTGGTACATTATAGTGTGTGTGTGTGAGTGTGGTGTGGGTGGTGGTACATTATAGTGTGTGTGTGTGTGTGTGAGTGTGGTGTGGGTGGTGGTACATTATAGTGTGTGTGGTGTGGGTGGTGGTACATTATAGTGTGTGTGTGTGTGAGTGTGGTGTGGGTGGTGGTACATTATAGTGTGTGTGTGTGTGAGTGTGGTGTGGGTGGTGGTACATTATAGTGTGTGTGTGTGTGTGTGTGAGTGTGGTGTGGGTGGGTGTCCGTGCCTTTCCTCCCTGTATTGAGCACTGACTTAAAGGCGACCGTCCCGCCCTCCACCCACTTTCCACCCATTCTTCACCTGCTCTTCACCCACCCTCCACCCACCCTCCACTCGCTCTTTACCCACCCTACATCCGCCCACACTCACCCCCACCCACCCTTCACGCACCCTCCACCCGTCGTCAATCAACGCGTTCTATTGCTTCATATCTTCATCCACGCATCCAGTAGGCCTCCTGCATAGAACAACTGTCCAGTACACAGGACTATCCTCTAATACACAGGACTGTCGCCCAGTACACAGGACTGTCGTCCAGTACACAGGACTGTCGCCCAGTACACAGGACTGTCGTCCAGTACACAGGACAGTCGTCCAGTACACAGGACTGTTATCCAGTACACAGGACAGTCGTCCAGTACACAGGACTGTTATCCAGTACACAGGACTGTCGTCCAGTACACAGGACTGTTATCAAGTCAGATGAAATATATGAAAAGTTGGTTTGATTTAAAAGTTAATAATGAGTGATTTTGCGAGTTAAGAATGTGTAAATAAGTGGGTTGTGAATAGGCGTGTTAACCCCCTCCTACCTTGAGGTGCTTCCGGGACTTAGCGTCCCCGCGGCCCGGTCGTCGACCAGGCCTCCGTGGGGTTGTGCACACCTCTAGTGGGGTTGGTGGCGCGATGGTTGGGTAGGGGCGCTGAGTGCACCTCTCACTGGCCACTGTCTCCACGTCTGGCGACCTGAGAGATCAACGTTGGTTGCGTTTAGTTGGGCCTCGCACCGTAAGAGGGCTCTGGGGAGACAGTGGCCACGTTAGGGCATAAGTTACCAGCAAGGGTTAAATTCACGAAGCACTGACGCAAGCACTTACGAACCTGTACATCTTTTCCTCGATCTTTGACGGCTTTGTTTACAATTATTAGTCAGTTAATGAGCTCCGAAGCACCAGGAGGCTGTTTATAACAATAACAACAGTTGATTGGTAAGTTTTCATGCTTGTAAACTATTTAATAAATGTAACCAAAGCCGTCAAGGATTGAGGAAAGATGTACACGTTCATCAGTAGTGGTTCATCAGTAACTGCTTCGTGAATCAGGCCCCTGCAGACCCTTAGTGAGCATACGACCAGTGTGGAGAGAGCACGTCCTCTCCTCCCACCTCACTGCCCCAACTGCACGCCCCCTACAACCTCTTCTAACACGTTATTTCTGGATAATTATATTATTGGAAATGAAGGAGATTTAGAAGTAGTTGACGGTATAGACCCACTGAGTGACGGGAGTATGTTAGCTGTTGGGTCGGGAGGTTAGCGGTCCCAAATGTACACTGTAAAATAACAACATACTGGAGGGAGAGACATAGAAGGAAATACAGAATAGGTCTAGTGAAGAGTAAAGATGCCATGGGCACAATCAGTGAACACTGTATGAACGTGAGAGGACCACGGCTGTTAGATATCCTCCCAGCAAGTATAAGAATTATTTGTCGGAACAAAAGTGGAAGTCTTCAAGAAAAAGATATAATGGGCCTGCGGGTTGCGCCAAGCAACAGCCTGTTGGACCAAGCTGTCTCAAGCCGGGGCCAGGTTTGGGGAGTAGAAGCCCCAGAACCTCATCCAGGTGCACATGATCGATGCTCTCGAATTTCTCACAATTCGTCAGTTGCACGTCAAATCGAGGCTTTGTTGAGCACTGGAGACTACAGGGCGTTGGAAGGATCAGCTCAACCAGCCTCGGGGTGATGTTACTCGCCGATCTCACAAGATCGTTGCCAAGTTGAGTACATTGTTGGAGGCAGCAACGGGGTGGGACGTAGTGTGTGCAGTACCCGTGCAACTGAGCACATATTGTGTGTGGAAGGTCATCATTTGACTCCTTAGCTGACTAGAGAGGTCCCACGCTTCCTAAGGACCATCCCAGCCAAGAAGGACTGGTTCATACTTGGGTAAGCAGTGGAGTAAGTTGTTGCAAGCAAGATGAACCTGCTATTGTGATGAACCAGTGAGAGCATCGTTTTGCTGTGTGAAAACCCTACTACACCGAGAGACATTTCATGTGAGCACTCAGGTCTTAACGATCATTCTCCAGTGACATTTACGACTGTATATTGGGCAGTGCGGAAGACCAAGTGAGAAGTGAGAGCAGTGTTAGTCTTTGGTAGAGCCACTGTCCAACAGCGCCCCGTCACCTACCATCAAGAAAAAGAAAGTCACCTCATAGTACGTGAAGGCACGTACTTTCTTCTTGATGGCACGTGAAGGGGCCTTCTTTTTCTTAATAGTAGTGACGGGCCGGTCCTTCTTCTTCATTGTACGTGACGGGGCATAAACGTATAGTTGTTCAAGGTTCAGCTGCTGGGAACAAAAAAAGTTACAAGCAGCACGGGCTATGGTGATCCCGTCGTACTCACCTGCCACAGGAGGTTCCCCCCCCCCCCGCTTGTGACACCTGTTCTCACCAATAGGTATCAGGTATTTGTGCATATATTTTCATTGATAACTGACTTTGTGATAATTATTTCTGCGTATGTTTGATGGCGCATCGTTATTCATTTGTGGTGAAGCACAAGCTTGATTTCTGGTTCTTGGCAAGTGAGAAGAAAGCCTCTTAAGTTTTAGTATTTAAGTGCAGGCTTATTCACTCTTTTCGTGACACTCTTAAGAAAGTGCAGTAAAGAGTTTAGAGTTTAAAGAGCCTAGGCAGTTAAATTTCAAATTTGTGGCAGAGGCTATTAACGTAACTTGTAATGCTTTTCTTTTTATTGAATTCCATATATATGAAGGTTGTGTTTGTGGCTCTTCTCCTAGCGATGTACTTATTGACCCGCTGAGTTCCGGTGACCACTGTACACTATGGGACACAACTGAGAGCGAGGCCACTTTACACACTGTGAGATGAGCCCATTCTTGAGAGTGTGCGTGTGTGTCTTGCCCCAAACAAGAGGCCATTGTTCTGGAACAAGTTGGAGAATACCCAGTACCACTGCCAGCGCCGTGCTAAGGCTGGAAGACTGAGTAAGTCTAAGAATAAGGGTTATCCTGGCCTCCCCATTTACATTGTGTGTCTGCACGAGGAGGGGAGCAGGTGAGTCCAGAGAGTGAAGCACCGAGGTGTACTGGGAGCTTGAGGCTCGAGTGCCCTCACTTGAAGAGTTGTTGGTGAGGTGCTGCTCTAGGGACGGTGTGCACGCCACGACACCTGTCAGTCCGGCCTCTGCCCGCCACCCAAGTTAAATGCTTTATGAAATATTAGTAATTATAAATACCTCTGGGCTCAAGCGTGGGGCCTCCTCGGCCTTATTCCTGCCACCGCAATAAGCGCAGAGAGAGAGAGAGAGAGAGAGAGAGAGAGAGAGAGAGAGAGAGAGAGAGAGAGAGAGAGAGAGAGAGAGAGAGAGAGAGAGAGAGAGAGACAGAGACAGAGACAGAGAGAGAGAGAGAGAGAGAGAGAGAGAGAGAGAGAGAGAGAGAGAGACAGAGAGAGAGAGAGAGAGACAGAGAGAGAGAGAGAGAGACAGAGACAGAGACAGAGACAGAGACAGAGACAGAGACAGAGAGAGAGAGAGAGAGAGAGAGAGACAGAGAGAGAGAGAGAGAGAGAGAGAGAGAGACAGAGAGAGAGAGAGACAGAGAGAGAGAGAGAGAGAGAGAGAGAGAGAGAGAGAGAGAGAGAGAGAGACAGAGAGAGAGAGAGAGAGAGAGAGAGAGAGAGAGAGAGAGAGAGAGAGAGAGAGAGAGAGAGAGAGAGAGAGAATAAAGTGTGCCAAGTAAGATATCAGCAAGAGGGGTAGGTGGAGATGGAGAGTAAGGTGTGAGACACTGCCACAAATGTTATGAGGATGAGAGAGATGGTTCACACAAGACAGCTGAGCAAGTAGGGGCAAGCAAGCAAGCCGGGTGCTTCCCCCTAGTATACACATCAATATGAATGGATGTGTTTGTTCGACGTTGGAGGCCAGACGGGAAATAGGGAGGGGGAAGATGAAAGAAAAGGAGGGTAGGGAGACGGGGGTGAGGTGGCGGAGAAGGGGAAAAATGAGGGCGATGGGAAACAAGAGCCCTGCGCATCAAACTCAACAGTATTCCAACAACAGCAGCTGCATTAGAGGCACATTCCACAGCCAATACAATGATGAGAAAATCTGTTTAAGAATGGGACTCACTAGTGAACATTCTGCACCTACATCCGCCACCAAGCTAATGTTATTAAAACAAAGCTAAAACAGAAGCGAAAAAGAAACATGGAAAAAGAAGGAAACCCCACCTCCATTTAATACTTTGACTCAAATATCAGAGTAACAAAGTTATCGCGAATAAACGAACTCAATAACGGGCTCACCATAGTCCGTGCTACATGGACATTTCGTTCTGAGTAGCTAAATCTAAAACAACAACGGAAATAAGAGGGGGATGAGGAGCGGGA